>NC_136492.1:16211302-16428802 GCF_053919585.1 Euprymna scolopes | reverse complement strand
TAAATTTCAAACAAGTAAAATTTGTTTATTTTCATATTATTGCGTTGTAATTTGGCTTTCAAGTGCACCTGATGCGTATTTTATTTTATTCAGTTTTTTTTTTTTTAAATGTATAATTCTAAATATGCACCTAAGTTGAGACGTGATGGTATAAACATTCAAATTTTTTCAGATATTTTTTAAACAGCCTTCGTTTAAAAAAAGAGTATTATTTTAAACTTTTTATTATCTCTCCCTCTCTCTCTCCCTCCATCCCTCCCTCCCTCCCTCCATCCCTCTCTCCCTCCCTCTCTCTCATAAAGAAAGGGAATTGAATTTTAATTATAAACAGTTGAAGCTCGGATTCCAACGACAACGGACTGGTCTCGACTGTCAGATCTCAAAATGCTCCTTAATTGTGAAAATAAATAAATTTATACTTTTATAAAAAAAGATACTTTGTTCACTATTTCGTGAAGCATTCAATTTTCAACAGCAGAGGTCTCTGCCTGCCATTAACAACAATAAAAATGCTACCTATAAAAGATGATCAGACGCACAGTTGATTATAGCCGATGCCATATTAACCCTTTAGTTTAAAGAGGATGTCTGACACCTTCGGAGCTGGTTGTCCTCGAGTGGCCCCTAGGCCTTGATAAGTGGCGATTCTTGTGTAGTAAAAAAAAAAAAAAAAAAAGAAAAAAAAAAAAAGAAAACTATTTCTAAATTGTGAAAAGTGTTAGAATTTTGTTGTCTAGCATGTGGTGAACCTCTCTATAGTATTCACACAAGTTAAATCAACTTAATCTTGATAGGCAGATATAAAAGGTAGATGTGCACGTAAGTAGCATTAATATTAAAATGGATGTTTAAGCTCATTAGTTTTAAACTATTCTGGTAAAAAAGACAAAATTTTGCATTCAAGCATGTGGTGAAGTCAACTCGAGTAGAATATATGTTAACCTCTTATTTTTTTACTAGGGAGTCACCACTTATCAAGGCCCAAAGGTTACTTGAGTATTAGTGTCAGGTGACTGGTGAGACAACACTGATGATTCGTAACGATTGTTGAAATTGTGTAGAATCTGATCATTCAAGAGGACAGCTCAACAAGAACTTGTTTACGTTGGACTTGAAAATGACCATGTCATAGTCAGTTGGGAAGCAGCCCCATGGTATTGTGTTCCACAGATGGGTATTTCTATGGAAGAATCAAAATTAAAAAGTTTATTACAGGTTTAGAAAAATACGCCAATCATAGAACAAGGGCAAGTTCTCTTCAGGATTTGTTCGATCAAATGCTGCATCTACAAGGACCTTGTTCACACGATCTTCTATACATGTGCAAAAATTGGCCCCTGCGTGTAGCTGGAAGTTTTCAATGTGTGGAGTCTTCGGCACCTTCTCCAAATTTGTACCTCCGACCACGCCCTAAACGGCACAATCCATGCACGATGTAAGCTTCCTAGACTTGGGGAAATACTTCTTATCAGGAGGCTCCGATGGTCCACCAACTGAACCGATTCACAAGGCAACACTGTTACCAGGATGGCACAAGAAAAGTCGTGATAAACTGAGGACATTGGTCACAAGGGTCAAAGCTAACTCGAAAAGCTATGACTGGCCTTTATGTCTTCGGTGTGAGACAATTGAATCACTAATGGCTGAAATATGCTGTGGAATCGGCAGTGGATAGATCTGGATGAACCAATTTGACTTGGAGACGGCTCAGCCCACCTTGAGCGAATGCTGTCACACGTGCAAGTTGCTTAGGATTCAAAATTACTCTTTGCTTACCAATAAAGGCAAAATATAAACTTCGTTTTTTTGTCCTTAAGAAAGTCAGGGACTTAAGTAGGCAACCTAGTTTCTCAGCTCTTGACACCATTTTTTTTTTTTTTTTTCTTCATCACATTAGTGACTACAAAGTATTAAAAACTACAACCCCCCCCCCGCCCCGCCTCTTTTCTCTAACATTTATTACAACCAACTATGATTGATATATGCGGACATTTTTCTGATGGCCAACACAGAATGGGATAGGATCAATAAGAAAGGATTGGTCAACTGAAAGTTACAATTCAAGCTGGTTAAACTTAAACCGATTATTAATGCCATTCAGACTAACATAAAAAAAATAAAAACATTAAAAACTAGAAAAAATTATAATAAAAAAAAAGTGGGTGGGCAGAAATGAGCAGGGAGTTTCAAGCAGGGTTTAGGTGTCCTTATTTACTTGCCTCCCCACGAAAGCAGAATCTCATGGTCGGTTTTTTAATTTAGGAAAAATCTCGCTCCCAACAAAGTGGTACTACTCTCGGTTGGAACTTCAAATGAAAATAAAAATCGCTGAAGTTTAGAAGGATTTTTCCTTCGCTGACTGAGGACAGAAAAGATAACTTGAAATATAAGTGTTATATATATATATATATATATATATATATGCATTGAAATATAAGTGTTATGCATTGAAATATAAGTGTTATATATATATATATATATATATATATATGCATTGAAATATAAGTGTTATGCATTGAAATATAAGTGTTATATATATATATATATATATATATATATATATATATATGCATTGAAATATAAGTGTTATATATATATATATATGCATTGAAATATAAGTGTTATGCATTGAAATATAAGTGTTATATATATATATATATATATATATATGCATTGAAATATAAGTGTTATATATATATATATATATATTACACCTAGCTTTTCACCAAAAATTAGATGAAGAGGGGGGGGATACACCCAGACAGGGTTTCCCTGTCTCAGAGGTTGGGAATCACAAGAAAAATGAAATCGATTCTTGCTTCTAGAATAGCTGAGAGAGGAGAAAAAAAATAAAAAAAAAAACCAAAAGACTGATTTCTGATTTTTCCCATCAATTTAACGTCTGTTTTTATATGTTGGCATGCATTGAACAGCTTTTAGAATCACTTCCTCCCAGGTTTTCCTCTTATATAGATAAAAGACTTGCCTGACCCTGTGCTGAAATAGCAATGGGGGACTTATCTGTCCCCTACCTGGCTCAGGAAGTACCGGGGAGTTATCTGAGCCCCCCCCCTCCCAGCACAGGAAGTACCGGGAAGTTATCTGCCTCCCCCCCGACACAGGAAGTACCGGGGAATTATCTGTCCCCCCCCCGACACAGGAAGTACCGGGGAATTATCTGCCCCCCCCCCCCTGGCATAAATATCGGGAGTTATCTCTCTTGGCACTGGAAGTACCGGGGAGATATCTGTCCCTTAGAACTATATAAGAAATGGAAGTAGCCATTTGCTTTTTGTAGTAGTACTCAGCAAAACAACTTCCATACTTTACACCTTTGAGGTCATGAGATCTAAACCTGCCTTTAACATTCACCCTCTTTAATATAACTTAAACTACACCCCGTGCCAGAATTATATGCAAATCGATATTTTTGTTTTAACTGACAGTTTTCAATGAAAATTTGTGAAATTTAGCACGTTATATGCCAACACTAACACAAGAGTAGATCTAAAATTTTAAGCTAATTTGCACAGTAATAAACAATTGGCAGCCATTTTAGTGATTTGCATTTTTTTTTTCAGCGTGCCAACTTTATATGCAAACCAATGCTAAAGTATGGTGAAATGCTAAAAGATCATTGAAACATTGATTATTCTAGGAATTTGTAAATTGAGAACAACAATAATAAAGAACAAACAACTTCAATATGGTTTCATGCTACAATCAATATCTTACATAATTGCAATTTTTATTGACAAGAGCAAAAAGCCTCTGGTCCATTGAAGATGTCAAACTTTCGATTTAATTTGATGAAATGTCTTTGACAGCCGTCAGAATAGCATTCCGGAGGTCATCCTTGGAGTTGTACTGCCTTCCTCCGGAGTAAATATTTTGTTTCAAGATGCTCCACAGATTTTCGATGGGATTTAAATCTGGAGAACAGGCTGGCCATCGCATTATTTTCCCATATCTGGCAAAAACTCTCCAAATATTCAGTGGCTATCCTTGCAGAATGAGACGGTGCATTATCATGCATGAATATCATCTTTTTCCACAATGCCAAATTCTTCATCTTGTGCCCAGGGTTCCAAGTGTTCCTTAATGAAGTCAATGTAGAGTTTGGCAGTAATTTTCACTCCATCTGTGACTCTGAATGATCCTACCAGTTCATTGCGAATGATTGCAGCCCAGAACATCACACCACCACCTCCTTGCTGATGCCTGCTCCTTTGGAGATGTAGACCCTCATTATGGTACCATCCTCCTCTCCACCCATCGGGTCCATCAAGGGTCGCTCGACACTCATTGGTGAACAAAATAGTTTGAAAATTCACCTTCATGTGATCTCTTGCCCACTCCATCCTCTTTCTTATGGATATCCTTCAATTCAGGGCGGACTTCTGGCTTTCCAAATTTTGCAATTGTCCTCAAGATACGGCAACGAGTTGATTTGGGAACATCAGGAATGCCAGCTTTTTCAAAAAATTGTTTGCTAGTTTCAAGTGGGTTATGGCAAACTTCTCTCTTGATCTTGCTCATTTTTTGACATGACAGATATGATTTCTTACGAATTTTCGTCCGTTGAAGAGTTAAGGGTTAGTACAATATTTTTTTTATTGTACGATGATCACGGTGTAATTCGTTGGCAATTTTCTAAGGTGGAAATCTTATGGAGCCTTTGAACAATTTGACTTCTCAGCTTGACTTAAAACACCTTTACGTCCCATCTTGCATATAAAGTTGACGCGCTGAAAAAAACTGCAAGTCACCAAAATGGCTACCGTTTGCTCGCTATTGCGCAGATCAGCTTAAAATTTTATATCTGCACATGTGTTAGTGTTGCCGTATAATGTGCGAAGTTTCACGAATTCACATTGAAAACTATCGGAGTTAGAACAAAAATATCGATTCGCATATAATTCTGGTAAAGGGTGTATAACATTTTAAGAAGTTTATTATCAGACTGAAAGTCTATCTTCATTTCATCACTAGTGCCCTTCCTCTTTTATATACATTTTAAATTTGTCTTTACATAAGCAATTTGTTGCTACACAGTCATGAGCATGTTTCGGTTTACTAGTATTTATTAACTAGAGACCTCTTCAGCCAACAACTTTTTTCTTTTTTTTTTTTAGAATTCCGCTTTCGAAAATAAGGATTGTTGCCTGAAAAGGTCTTTAGTTAATAATACTAGTAGACCGAAACATGCTCATGACTGTGTAGCAACGAACTACTGCTTATGTAAAGACAAATTTAAAATGTAACTTGCTCTACTTCTGTATTGAGCACTCTTTTATTAACCTCGTTATAATTCACTTGTTACCCTACTATTGAAAAATAGCAACCTCAAATTATATATATATGACGGGACAAGTTCATTATTACCGATTCCAATTCTTTATGAATCTCTACATATTTAACTATAAAGTTATATTTTCTCAAGTATTGTAAAAACATGTTAAATACGCAAATGTTTTCTCCAACGTAAAAGTTAACTTGTGGGGATTATCTATGGATTTTAGCTTTACTGGTAGATTAAAATCAATAAATATTTATTATTTTATTGTTACTACCTGAAGTGGAAGATTTTGTTTAAAATAAAATTCTTAAAAAAGTTAATTAAAAGGAATCGTTTTTGGCATCGGAAAATGTGCAGAATCTTTCTCTGATTCCAATTAATCGTCCTAACACACACACACCACACACATATATATAGTACATTTACTTTCATATACGGCATAATCACTTTGACACACCGGTTCCCGCTGAATCACTGAAGTTAAGCAACGTTGAACCAGGTCAGAACTAAATGGGTGACCATTTGGGATTTTCAGGTGCTGTATGTGCTCTCCGCTTATCTCTGCATTGTTTCCAGTCTTCCTGGTCTTCTCCTTGCTACTGGACTCAAACAGTGCTGATTCAGGAGAGGTGTGGTTGGAGATTGCGCAACCCTTGCCTCACAATTACATGCGCTACTGCCCCTAAGGGGTATCCTTTGTCTTTCAAGACTGAACGGAAGCATGGAATTTACTAATGCAAACATTATTCTCTACATATGTGCATACCTATTTCAGCATTGCTTCTTTTCAGAGAGCCCACATCAGGCCAAAAATCACGATTAAGACTAGATTCAAAAAGGTTTCATTTATCAACTTTTACTAAAGAAAACGTGGAATTACCAACGTATAGTTGTTAAAAGGTCGGAAGTTGTAGAATCAAGAATGCGCTTACCTTCCCTCTCCACCATTATGGACCATTTAACTAATTTCAACATATTTATTCAGTAGCAATTAGAGGTATGCTAATTGCCATTGGACCATCCTACAATTCGTCAGGGATGGTGGATTGTTCTATTTTGAGGCGCCTGATTGGCTAAACATCCCAGGAGGGGCAGGTGCCACTCTACAAATGCCAGCTGCTCTGGCATTCAGGGGTTTTACTGTTCTAGACTTCTGCCAGGAACTACACTCTGTCAATTATCGCATCCATTCAGCGCAACATCTTCATTGGATTAGCTGCTCACCCTAGCAATATTCCACAGGAAGTTACATCAACCGAAACCGATGTTGCGAAAATGAAAATCCAAAGAATACAAATAATCAAGCGTTATCTAAAAAATTTGACTTCAATGCTCCTGTTCAGTCTCGAAAGACAAAGGATACCCCCTGTAGAGGCAGCCGCACGTGTGATTGCATGGCAAGAGTTGTGCAATCTCCAACCACACCTCTCCTGAATCGGCATGGTTTTGATTGGTTGGTTGTTTTACGGCATATCAACCCTTTTCAGGTTATTTAATCCCGAATCTGGTGATTTTGAAGAACGATTTTTTAATATAGTATATATTTTTTTTTTTAAAGTCGTATTCTATTTAACCCATAGTTGGGACCCTAACAGGTACTACCACTCCAGGTCAGAGTGGACCTGGGAGCAATGGCAATTAAAGGTTGGCTCCACTGGCATGGTTTTGAGTGCAGTGGCAAGTAGAAGACCAGGACGACTGGAAACAATAAGTGGAGAGCACATACAGCACTTGGAAGTCCCAGATGGTCACCCATCTGGTACAGGCCAGGCTCATTGTTGTTTAATTTTGGTGATCTGACGGGAACCGGTGTGTCAAACCTGATTATGCCGTAAATATAACAAATGCAAACACAAAGAAAAACTTCTCTCTCTCTCTCTTTTTTTTTTTTTAAGTCTGCGTTCCATTTAACTACATATCCTATTCTCTTACATTTTTGTCTATTATTTAAAAGAATATTAATAGGCAAGAATATCTGTACAACGCCAACATATTGTTCTGTGATCTCTCTCTTGGGGTCCACCACATATTTTATCTGATTTTAATGTTGGCTCAACTGTAAGTGTATCACTTATTTAGAACATTTGATTGCGTTCGTATCTGAAAACACTGGATGAGAGATGAAAGACCTTAATATTCGCTTTCTACTACCATTTAAATGAAAGACTTTTAGATCAAGAAAAGGTCGACTGTTTTTGTGTCAATATCCGACACGCATGTCAGAGTATTATATTAGGCTAAATGGGTATCCAGTGTTGCTTGGGGATGTCAAATATTACATACTAGAGAAAATGTGACCGAGAACTGTTCATAATACTGGAACACCCTTGGACTCCTGGATAAATTCAGACCTTCAGATACTTCAATGTTGCAAGTTGAGTGAAAATAGAAATTAGACAAGTGCAGAGAAGGTTTATGTCGTGGTATGAATCTCCCATTAAAGTGTTCAAAAATTATCAAAACAACGTAACAAATATTACATTAACCTTACCCACTTTCTTAACCCTAACCCATATTCCTGACTTGAGCATTCATCATCATCTATTATATAAATCTTACCTGTCTGTTTAATTTTTTTAATTTTTTTTTTTATTTTTCTTCCTTTGAAGATTGTAATGCTGGGTATGGGGCAGCCAAACCAGCTGCCAACATTCCCCTGCTTTTTATTGAAACCAACCGAGAGCTCTTTTTAGTATTCTCACTGTTCCCTTAAGTGCAATTGTCTGAATCTCTTTTGCACTTGGCTCACCAGGAATATTAGTTAGGTAGGACTTCAGGTTCTTCTTCATAAGCCCTGTGGCACCTATGATAACTGGTATGATTGATATCCCCTTTAGGTTCCAGTTTCTTTTCATATCATACATGAGACCTTGGTATTTTGTCTTTTTCTCTCTTTCAGCTCTGTTCAGACCGCCATCATTAGGAACACTCACTTCAATCAAGGTTGCAACTCACTCTGACTATGTATGTATGTATGTATGTATGTCTGTTTAAATGTATGTATGCATGTATGTATAGGCATATGTATGTCTGTTTAAATGTATGTATAGGCAACAAATTTTCACGAGATCGGTATCCTTTTAAAGCTTGATCCTTCAGATGACAAATATCGAACAATTGACCAAAAACATTAATTCCTTCACCGTCAACTGGGCAGTTTTCTACAGGGAGGGTTGGTTTTTCTCGGCAAGATTTTTTTGCAAATCATTCAAAGCTTGCGTAAACGACGTCGTATAAAAGGCGTTATTTCGACCACCCGTGACATCACAACCACGATAGCCTGATTGATAAGAGCGTTTTTTCCCCCCACCTCTTTTTCCTCTGGTGTGTTACGGGTTCCAACCTGCTTAATACATCCCCTCCTTCCGATTGTCTAGGATTAATTTAAACCTACGTCACTTCCCGTTTGGCGATGGGTGCAATAGCAAAGACGTCACTTTTTTATATATATTTTTATTTTTTTTATTTTTCACGTTCTTTTCCTCCGTGGTACGGGATCGAGCCTCCTCCACTTTTATTTATTTATTTATTTTTTTTGCTTAACACACAACGCCAAACACCCGGGCAACACCAGGCACCTAGGCTAGTCTAATATATAAAAGGCAAAATGAACGTGAGCGTCTGTGTATGTTCGCGGAAGGCTTTTTCGGTAGGGGTTCTTGCGTCGGTTAGATTTCAGAAGTTTTCTTGTACTTCCTACCTAGATCATAATATCTCAGATTCACAAATGGACATCGTCTATCTTTTTTTCATTTTGATTGAGTTTTAAAAATTTCCCTTTATGCCGTCGTGTCGGCTGTTTATTTAGATGAAAAAGACAGACAAAGTGAAACTAATCGAACGCAAACGCCTGGCGCTTGGCCTGGGTAGTATCTGTTCTGTAATTGGTCCTTGGTCGATGTAGAGGAAACCCTTCATACTGAGACAATTACTATTTATTTGGATAAGAGGAAGCATTAGTGGTAGGGTTATATTGAAAAAAAAAAAAAAAATGGGTGAAAGTTCACATGTGATGGTCAAGGAAAACACAGGAGCAAGCGGTGAGAAAGAATTTGAAAGAAAGAGGGACAACTAAAGACCTAGCTAGAGATAGGCATTTGGAAGTGCCAATTTCTAAAAGCTGTGCAACAGCCGCCAGCATATAAAATGGACCTTAAACTGAACATAATATGGTGTTTTTGTTTGTTTGTTTTTTTTTTATTTGATTTCAAAACAATCGAGACGGCGTAGAGAACCACAGCAATAAGCACCCACGGTTGGTGTGTACCTTCTGTAGAGAAGCACTGGCACTCGAATCTGGAACCTGTCGGATACGAAAAATATGAAAATCTATATATATAAAAGCGAAAATGTATGTATGTATGTATGTATGCTTTTCCTCGATGTCCACAAAAGGCTTCTTTCAGAGAAGCGCTTGCTCGGTTCACAACTTTTTATATCATCTATAAATTGTAATATCTCAGAGTTACCCACGGAGCTCGCCTGTCTATTTAATTTTATTGACTTTCAAACGTTTATTATTCCACATTTCCAGCATTGGCACGCGTTACATTCGGTTTTCGGTATAAAAAAAAAAGAAAGCGAAACTCGACTCTCAAGAGAGCTAAACTTCGTCATATCAGATTGTAGCTTTCATTTCGCTCCTCCTAATAAACAGGGAGCGGGTTTTTAAAAACAAACAAACAAACCGATTTATTCACCTGTCCCGCACAAAATGCTAACTGCTGAATACCTATCGCTGTCACGTCAATCAAAAACGCGCACCTGTTTTTTTTAAAACACTTTACTATTTTCCAACTGCGCGTCGTGAAGGCTTGGTTTTTTTTTAACAGGCACCTGTTTTTTTTTTTCACATTTTCGGGGTTTTTTCACATACCCCGAAAAACACCCGGGCAATGCCGGGTACCCCTCGCTAGTTTAATAAATAAAAGACACTGTTTGTTTGTCTGTCTCCATATTTTCAAACTTTCTTCCGAAACTAAGTCACAGAGTGGCACTAGGGGACTCAAATGATTGGATTTTTTATGGACCGTTCTTTTATGAGCCTTTAACATGTTAAAATAGTTTTTAAGGGGTCAAAAAAGGGGTCAAAATTGAAAAAAAAAAAATCGTTAAACATTTTGTACATTCATTTTAGTTTAATGTTAATCAGTTCATATGCGTGTCACGTTGGTACAGTGGTAACGTCACCAGCTTTGAATGCTACAGTTTTGCTTTTGGTTTTGATTTTAGCTGATGACACCCAAATATTTTTTTTTCTTTTTTTTTTTTTTACTTTTGAAATCACGGCTATAATAATCTATATATATAAAAGCGAAAATGTATGTATGTATGTGTGTTCGCTTTTTCTGTATGTCTACAAAAGGCTTTTTTCAGAGAAGCGGTCGGTCTGTTCACAACTTTTTAAAACTTTTTATATCACATATAAATCATAATATCTCACAGTTAACGAAGCTCGCCTGTCTATTTAATTTGCTCGATTTCGGGAAGATAAATATTCAACATTTGTCGCTCGCTGCATGTGGGTTAGTCTTTTTCCTATAACATCTTGGGAAAATAAAAATAAAAAAAAGCGTTGCGCAGTAAATGAATACTATCCCGCAGTCAAACTTGACCTCATTAACTCATTAAAACGGGCACCTGCCAAATCCAAGTAATTAAATAAATTAAAACGTGTTTCCGTTAGCATCTCGCGGTGGGGCAATGGTTAACGTCACACGTTTTTTTTCACACTTTAAGTTACAACTTTGCCTCAACGGTTCGGGTTCGATCCTCATACTTACTTTTTTTTTTTTTTTACTTCGCAGAAAAACAAGTGAAGCATGCATGGTACCCCCCCCCCCATGAGTGCACAGTGAACGAGGGATAAAAAATGATTAAGTTCAGCATTTGCCTCCCCTCCCCCCATTTAGCCCCTAAAGTGAAAATGAACAAACAGTGCAGTTTTAGGCCTTAACATGATGTAAATTTGAGTTCTGCACCATGCAAAAAAAAAAAAAAAAGTGACTAAGTCCATCATTTGCCCCCAAAATCCCCAAGGCTTTAACATTTAAATTTGAGTTCAGCACCATGCAAAACTGCTAAATTGACAAACACAGAAAATTTTGGACAAATTTAAGCAAAATAGTCCCAAAAATGGAGTGTTTTTATTAGCCATAAAAGAGCCCCTGGGCCACACCTAAGAGTTATTGCAAAGCATAGACAAATAAAATTATATAGAAATCAGTTAGTTACAACTTTTCAGAAAGTTTTATAAAAATCTAAGGCATCAATTTTTTTTTAATAAGCACAAAAGTCTCAATTTTAGCCATTTTAACCTGAAAGGCACCCCGTAGGGAGGCAACCAGAGTTTTCCCGGAAAATCCGTTCTGTTACTTTTTTACTTATATCATGTTTAATGTTTGTGCAAAATTAAAAAAATTCCAATGCGCAGCTATTGAGAAAAGTGCGAACAGACAAGGGTGAATTTACAGGTCCACCCTCCTTCTGTCGGGGGACCAAAAAATATAGACAATCTTTCAAAAGCGCTATAAAAAATAAACAGTCAGCAATTATACAGAAATTATAATTGCATTCTATCATTGTGGCAGTATATTGCTTCCTCCTTTTGGTGACTAGTTTGACATTTTGTTAGATGGCAATAGAAGCATTTTTGGTGCCGATATAAATATTGTGCATGAATGAAAATCACATTCCAATTAAAATCTCTTTGAAATACGTATCATGAAAATAAATAAATAAATAAAAATAAATAAAAAAAATAAGGGCGGACGTACATAAGTGAGACCCCCATAGCAAAATACGCATCGGTTTTGATGTTATGCGCAGTGTGTTAAAGGGAGTGCTCATTAGTCTGAAAAGGAAAGAATTTTGGCATGTGTGGGCCAGAGATTATAGGTAATTATTAACAGGAAAATTGGTGCAAGTCAAGATTAGCATTGGCGATAAACAAAAATCTTTCCTGTCACAGAATGTCCTCCGTTTTTTCTCATATCGAAAAACAATGACATTTTATTTGATGCTAGTGCACTTATTGATCAGTGTTATTTTTTAAAAATAGTATTTTCAAGTTTAATTAAAGTTTTAATATATCCTTTTATTAAATTGTTAGGTGAAAGTACAGAATAGGTACACAACACCCTCCCGTCCTCATGTTAAGAATGGCTTCCTAAATAATAACAGTATATCAGCACTGACCAATAAGTGCATGAGTACCTTTTATTTTCTTGAACAAACAAACAAACAAACAAACAAACAAAACAACAACAAAAAACCCTACGATGAGAACACAACTTTTTGTTTTAATAATTTTTTTTTTTTTTCAAAAATAAAAAATTAAAATTTCAATTTGGCTTGAACTTTGCGATTTTCAGATTATTTTGTTATTGTTTTCCTTTTTGTTTTTTTTTTTTTAGCCGGATTTAACAAACAAAATGAAAACAAAAAAAATTTGGTGCTTATGCACTTATGTTACCGCGATTTTCTTTTTTAATGGTTTAAGTACATCCCCAATGTTTGAAGTTTTGTTAAATGTTTGGAATTTGCTTATTTTTGTTTATCGCCACAAGAGCACAACAATTTTCCGGTTAATAATTACTATAATCTCTGGAAAGAAAAAAGAAAAAAAAATCTAAAAAGCGAAAAATTCAAGCCAAACTAATTATTAAAAAAAAAAAAAAAAAAAAAAAAAAAAAAAAAAAAAAAAAAAAAAAAAAAGAGGGGGGGGACACTAAAATTCTTTCTTTTTCAAAATAATGAATGCTCCCTCGAACGCGCTTTGTACAACATCAGAGCCGATGCGTATTTCGCTAAGGGGGCCTCACTCGTGTACGTCAGCTAAAATTAGTATTCTCACCAAAAAAATAGGGAAAAATTATCGAGTAAAATTTTAATTAAAAATAATTTTTACATATTTTGTTGACTCACCATTCATTAATGTGATTTGCTTAAATGACAGATTGACTTATCTCCCCTTGATTTACAGAATTTCAGCTCTTATCAATGGCAGATCGGCAAAATGCGATGAAACTGATTTATTTTTTTGTAAAAATTCTACAATTTTTCCCAATTTTTTTATTTAAATACTTATATTTTCCTGATAATTTATTTGTAATTGCGATTTTCACTTGTGTCCCATACTGTATTAACATACTATATATCTGATCTTAACATACACTTTGGAAAATATTAATCCAGTTCATATTGAACAAAAACAGCTTCTGCTTCCTTCACTGATAAAAAAAATAAGGTTATTGTAATTTGGAATGGAGAAATTGTAAGGAGGTTGTGAAAAGCATCTGAGGAGGACATAGAGAAGAAAACACCTTGTCCTTCAACAAAGCTGAAGAAAAACATTCTGCAAACAGCCCATGTGAAAAAGAGGCCACAATAGCATGGTAGTAATATATACATATATATATATATATATATATATATATATATATATCTCAATACCATCACAAAAAGATTTTTCCATGATAAGAGGAATAAATATTTTTTTTATTGTTGCCTTTTTTCTTTTTCTTTTTTGAAATCAGTTAAAAATATTATTTTCAAGAAAAAGTTGATGTTTCCAGCATTCTAGGAGCAGAACATAGCTGAAGATATTATTTTTATTTTAAGAGGACGATCATGGGAAACACATGTTCATCTAGCCTGGCATTTGTTTCTCCTCCTTTCAACCACATGCCAAGCCATTCTCATCCTAGACTTTACCCGTCCATTTTCTGTGACACCCATTTCACTTCTCTGACCACATGGTCCATCTCCCCCCCCCTTTTCTTCTTGTGAACACTTGCTAATTTGCATATGTGCTTTTTTCGGCTACTGCTGCTAATCTCTTTGCAAGCCAGCCATCCTTCGTTGCTGCAAATATTTCCCCCACGTGCTCATATGCATTGTTATAGTCTTTTTAATCAGTTATAAGTGGTGTTGTTAACCATTAGAAATTCCTTTATTCTGCTAATGGAGCTGTCAGGAATTGCTGGAGCTTGTGGAGGTAGCAGTCATTATTTCAAGGAATTTAATAAAAGATTTAATGTGAAATGTATCAGAAGAAGGTAAACACAGACAGTGAAAAAATGTGCCAAATGTCAAAAAGTTACTGGTTACATGGAGGAGAGGGAGTAGGAGAAAATAATTAGTGAGTAAAAATCGTGCTACCATATTAAATATAACTTGCTTGGAATGTGACTCCTAGGAAAACTATAAGAATTTTGGATAACGAATGAAACCGACAGGTAATATATGGAAAACCTTCCTCAAAGTATTTTGACCAAATTGAATTTATATGTGGCGCCTACATTTGCTAATGTTTTTCCTAGACGGGAATAATTGTTTTTATTTTGTTATATAAGACAAGAGAAAAGATATTATCACTGATAAGCATATACATTTTACTCATTGAAACTTTCTACAATGTGATGAAACAAGTTCTATATGTGCACTTAATAATATAGTATGTGTGTGTGTATATTTATATACTACTAGCAAAAGTACCCATCGTTGACTGGGTTCAAAAACAGCCTACAGAAAATGGACTGATTTATGAAATTACTAGCGGGGGGTTACCCGGCGTTGCCCGGGTGTTTGAAGGTGTGTGTGGTTTTGGGTAAATCAAAACTCCCGGGGGGGGGGGGGGGGGATTAAAATTTAAAAAAAGTTTTAGTAGGTGAGTATGAAGATCGAACCCCAACCCTTGAGGCGAAGTTGGAAATTAAAGTGTGAAAAAAACACAGTGCGATGTTAACCATTGGGCCACCGATAGATACTAACGGAAACACGTTTGAATTTATTTAATTACTTAGATTTGGCAGGTGCATGTTTTAATGACGTAATGAGGTTAACTTTGACTGCGGGGTAGTATTTCATTTACTGCGGGAACGCCTTTTTTATTTTTATTTTCCCCTCGAGATGTTGGTGGGAGGGGGGACCAGGTTCCCTTGTCCAAATTGAATAGCAATTGTTTGATATAAGGAAAATATTTCCACATTGATCAAAGCTGATTGCTTTCGGACATTTCCGGCAATGGCCACCGGAAAAATACTGCCAGAATTAGTGTTGCTTTTATTATAGGAAAAAAACTAATCTACATGCGGCGAATGACAAATATTGAACATTTATCTTCCCGAAGTCGAGCAAATTAAATAGACAGGCGAGCTCCGTTGTTAAATCTGAGATATTACGATTTACATGTGATATAAAAAGTTTTAAAAAGTTGTTAGGCGACCGACCGCTTCTCTGAAAAAAGCCTTTCTTGAACATACACAAAAAGCAAACATACATACACACATTTTCGCTTTTATATATATACTAGCGAGGGGTACCCGGCGTTGCCTGGGTGTTTGTGGGAGGGGGGGGTAAAAAAAAAAGTAAGTATGAGGATCGAACCCGAACCGTTGAGGCAAAGTTGTAAATTAAAGTGTGAAAAAAAAAAAAAAAACGTGCGACATTAACCATTGCCCCACCGCGACATGCTAACGGAAACACGTTTGAATTTATTTAATTAGTTGGATTTAGCAGGTGCCCGTTTTAATGAGTTAATGAGGTCAAGTTTGACAGCGGGATAGTATTCATTTACTGCTAAACGCTTTTTTTTTTTCCCACCCCCAAGATGTTATAGGAAAAAAACTAACCCACATGCGGCGAGCGACAAATATTGAATATTTATCTTCCCGAAATCGAGCAAATTAAATAGACAGGCGAGCTTTGTTGTTAACTGTGAGATATTACGATTTATATGTGATATAAAAAGTTTTAAAAAGTTGTGAACCGACCAACCGCTTCTTTGAAAGAAGCCTTTTGTAGACACACAGAAAAAGCGAACACACATACATACATTTTCGCTTTTATATTTATAGATAGATAAGATGCTTTCTTCTTATTAATGGTTTCTTTATAACTGAAAGTTTTTGTTATTCATTCACCCTAGGTGGGTTGAACCAACTTCCTCCAAAAAAGGAAGTGTCGAGGGAATATTAAAGTCACAGTTGGTTCCTAGTCACCTGTAATGTTTAGTGCATTTTTGGTCAAGAAGCCAGTATCTTTAGACAGCCTGATCTGATACCACCAGATGCCCTAACAGGTATTACAACTCTGAGCCAAAGTAGACCTGGGAGCAATGGTAACTAAGGGACAACTTTGTATTCATCACAGCCCTCAAATGGAGATCTCAACACTGGATATCTTTTAAAGTCATACCCAGGATAAATATAATTAAATCATAACCAGGATCTGTCCTTCGCTATGCATGTTCGTTTTTAAGAACTCCAGAAGCATCGAAACTAATTTTATTTTAAAATGCTATTCTGCAAAACTAGTGACTTGACAGTCTACCCTACCTTCCCAAAATAATAATCATTATCCTTTCTACAATACAATCATATTCAATTTGATACCTGGTGCCCCACCCCCCACCGCCACTTTTCAAAATAAAATGTGACTATAATGAAATGTAGTTTGCTTGTGTGAGTTATGTATTCCGGGAAGTGTTTTAAGGTTTTCACAATGCAAGGAATGGGAAATTGTTGATGAGCAAGGAAGACAAAAACAAGTGACATCTATATATATAAAAGCGAAAATGTATGTATGTATGTACGCTTTTCCTCGATGTCCACAAAAGGCTTCTTTCAGAGAAGCGCTCGCTCGGTTCACAACTTCTTAAAACTTTTTATATCATCTATAAATTGTAATATTTCACACTTAACCACGGAGCTCGTCTGTCTATTTAATTTTATTGACTTTCAAACGTTAATTATTCCACATTTCCCGCATTGGCACGCGTTACATTCGGTTTTCGGTATTAAAAAAAAAGCGAAACTCGACTCTAATCACAGGCCCACAGCCAGTGGTCTCTAGAGAGCTAAGTAACGTTTGGTCAATGTCGACTTCGTCATATCAGACGGTAGCTCGGGTTTTTAAAAACAAACAAACCTATTTATTGACCTCATTAAAAACTGTCCAGCACAAAATGCTAACTGCTGAATACCTATCGCCGTCACGTCAATCAAAAACGCGCACCTGTTTTTTTTTTTTTCACACTTTACTATTTTCCAACTGCGTGTCGGCAAGGCTTTTTTTTTCACGGGCACCTGTTTTTTTTTTCACACACACCTACAAAACACCCAGGCAACGCCGGGTACCCCTCGCTAAAAAAAGCGAAAATGTATGTATGTATGTGTGTGTGTATGTATGTTTGGATGTCTGCTAAAAACTTTCGACAGACGCAACGAAAATTCACAAACTTGGTATCACATCGAAGCTCCATCCTTTGCTCGAAAAATTGGCCAAAAACGTTAACTTTTTCACCCCAAAATCGACAATTTTCCACAGGGGGTGGGGGGGCAACAAAAACGGTCCTCTCGTGACAATGACCGATTCTACGCATACGTCAGATGACGTCGTGACCTGATTTACTTTAAATAGTTGAAAAACAGAACAAATTTCATGTACGCCGCGTTAGCTCAGTTGGTTAAGGTCTTGGTTCATTATCTAAACGTTTTGGGTTCGAATCGTGGTGTGAGATGTATTTTTGTTTGTTTTTTTCGATTTTTTAAATTTAAATATTGAACCAGTGTTATTTAACCCATTTTTCACGTAACATTCATTTTTTTTTTTTTTTTATACTTCGCTTATGTTTAGTGACACCCAAAAACACCCGGGTACCCACCGATTTTTTAAATTTTAATATCGAAACAGGCTTATTTAAGCCATTTTTCACGTGTTCGATTTTCTGTTTTCATTGTTCGTTTGCCTTACGTTAGTTCTTTTGTGTTTTTTTTTATTGTTTGATCGCTGCGTAGCGGGGAAAACAGAAACTGGCTTCCGCAACTTGACATTGTCGCACCTGCTAATTTTGGTTTATAAACGTCAACTTAACACACTTATCAATTCATCTGTTCCCGTGGTCGAGATGGTTAGGTCGCAGGGTTTTTTTTTTCCCATTTCCTTTCCACCTCAAACATTCGGGGTTCAAGCCTACCTTTATACTAAAACTATTTTTCTTCTTTTACACCTCTAGACAACCAGCCAATGTTTTTTTTTTTAACAGGGTTGTTTTAATCTAAACCCCCCCCCAACAAACACCCGGGCAACGCCGGGTACCTCCACTAGTCATATATATATAGTAGTGTTAGTAATCCACTTATATATAAATCTCACCTGTCTGTTTAAATGTATGTATGTCTGCCTAAAACTTTCGACAGCGGTGATGGATTTTCATGAGATCGGTATCGCTTTGAAGCTTGCCCCTTCGGACGACAAATAAAGAAAAATTGGTTGAAAACATTAATCCCTTCACCCTCAACTGGGCACTTTTCTACAGAGAGGGGTTGCTTTTTTCACCGATACTTTCAAAAGTCATCCCCTCTTTTCGATTGACTAGCCTTAATTTAAACATTCGTCACTTTGGCGATGGATGCAACAGCAAAGACGTCACATTTTTTTTTTTTTTTTTTTCACATTCGTTTCCTCCGTTGTGGTACGGGTTCGAGCCTGCCTATTTTTTTTTTTTTTTTTTTTATATCATCTATAAATTGTAATATCTCAGAGTTATCCACGGAGCTCGCCTGTCTATTTAATTTTATTGACTTTCAAACGTTAATTATTCCACATTTCTCCGCATCGGCATGCGTTACATTTGGTTTTCGGTATAAAAAAAAGCGAAACTCGACTCTAATCACAGGCCGAAAGCCAGTTGTCTCAAGAGAGCTAAGTAACGTTTGTTCAATGTCGACTTTGTCATATCAGACTGTAGCTTTCATTTCGCTCCTCCTAATAAACAGGGAGCGGGTTTTTAAAAACAAACAAACCGATTTATTCAAAACTGTTCCGCACAAAATCGTAACTGCTGAATACCTATCGCCGTCACGTCAATCAAAAACGCGCACCTGTTTGTTTTTTTAACACTTTACTATTTTCCAACTGCGCATCGTCAACGCTTCGGGTTTTTTTCACATACCCTGAAAAACACCCGGGCAACGCCGGGTACTCCTCGCTAGTCAATAATAAATCTTACTTGAAAAGTCAAACATCTACACAGTGATCTACTGTGTGTGACATTGTTCCATGATATATTTTGAGGAAAGTCCTCTTTGTCAAATGACTAATGTTTCAAATCTCCTGGAATCATATAGACCTGAAATTCAAAGGGGCTTCTCTCCAAGTATATTATGGAATAATGTCATACACAGTAGATTACTGTGTAGATATTTAACTTAAAGAAAGACTTATATATATATATATATATATATACATACACACACACTAGCGGGACGGCGCCCGGCTTTGCCCAGTCATAAAATATGATAAATATGATATTTTAATTTGTCCAGATTTCGTATATATTATTATAGTCAGAATTTCAAAAGTAAAAAAATAAATAAAAAATAAAAAAAGTATTTGGGTGCCATCAGCTAGAATCAAAACCAAAAGCAAAACTGTAGCATTCAAAGCTGGTGACGTTACCACTGTACCAACGTGACACACATATGAACTGATTAAAAATAAACTAAGATGAATCTACAAAATGTATAACGATTTTTTCAATTTTGACCCATTAAAAACTATTTTAACCGGCTAAAGACCCATAAAAGAACGGTCCATAAAAACACATTCATTTGAGGCACCGCTCTGAGACTTTTAGTATCGGAAAAGATAGAGTTTGAAAATATGAAGACAGACAGACAGTGAGTTTTATAAATTAGATTTATTAAATGCTGTAGGATTAGATTGTATAATAATGTAAACGTAAAGTTCAGTTCATTCATTCCAGCATTTTGCCTGCACGAATATAGAGTTATTCAAAGGATTCCAGCACATTGAAAATAATGTATTACCAAATATACATGACTTGAATTTTATCCTCCAGCCTGGAATATGCTTTTAAAAAAAGCTTGCAATCATTCTGGTATATACCAGTATTCATTGCTTTGGATTTTGCAACTATCCTTGTATCCTCATTCATTCAACCACGGAGTATCCTTTTTGCACTATCATTCAAATTTTTTTTTTTCAATTTATGTGCTAATAAGCAAAATTTATAAACTAACTATTTTACTAAAAATATTTCTTCCGATGAGATGAGCTGTTCATTGAAAATCCATGAATTAAGGAAAATTTTTTTAAAATTATTTGTACGCCTTTGTGAAATAAATTTTGCTGTAGTTCTACATGATTTAATTCAAAATTTCCATATATATATATATATATATATATATATATATATACTAGCAAAAGTACCCATCGTTGACTGGGTTCAAAAATAGCCTACAGAAAATGGACTCTGATTTATTAAAGTATGATAGGTTATGAAAAGGAAGGGTTGTAAAGAGATAGCTTTGAATTTGGGGGTATCAAAACCAAAGCAAAATATGATGAAAGTAAAAATAAAATAGATAAACCCCATAATTTATAATACCATACCTGAAACACTTATCACAATATTCTGTGGATCTATATTAAAAAACCTTGTTAAACTTTGTGACATATTTCCATTCTATGGAGGTCAGGTGCGAACGAACACACCATAATTTTATTATATCATATTTCTTCAAACTGAAACATAATTATCAAAGTATACTTACGCAGATAGATATGAAAAGTCTTTATTTAAGTTTGTGCTTATTTCCGTTCTATGGAGGCCAGGCGCGAACACAGACCCCACAATTTTATTACTACATAATAATAAAAAAAAAAGTAAATTACTACATAATAAAAAAAAGTAAATTACTACATAATAAAAAAAAGTAAATTACTACATAATAAAAAAAAGTAAATTACGACATAAAAAATTTAATTACTACATAATAAAAAAAAATTTAATTACTACATAATAAAAAAAAATTTAATTACTACATAATAAAAAAAAATTTAATTACTACATAATAAAAAAAAATTTAATTACTACATAATAAAAAAAAATTTAATTACTACATAATAAAAAAAAATTTAATTACTACATAATAAAAAAAAATTTAATTACTACATAATAAAAAAAAATTTAATTACTACATAATAAAAAAAAATTTAATTACTACATAATAAAAAAAAATTTAATTACTACATAATAAAAAAAAATTTAATTACTACATAATAAAAAAAAATTTAATTACTACATAATAAAAAAAAATTTAATTACTACATAATAAAAAAAAATTTAATTACTACATAATAAAAAAAATTTAATTACTACATAATAAAAAAAAATTTAATTACTACATAATAAAAAAAAATTTAATTACTACATAATAAAAAAAAATTTAATTACTACATAATAAAAAAAAATTTAATTACTACATAATAAAAAAAAATTTAATTACTACATAATAAAAAAAAATTTAATTACTACATAATAAAAAAAAATTTAATTACTACATAATAAAAAATTTAATTACTACATAATAAAAAAAAATTTAATTACTACATAATAAAAAAAAATTTAATTACTACATAATAAAAAAAATTTAATTACTACATAATAAAAAAAATTTAATTACTACATAATAAAAAAAAATTTAATTACTACATAATAAAAAAAAAATTTAATTACTACATAATAAAAAAAAATTTAATTACTACATAATAAAAAAAATTTAATTACTACATAATAAAAAAAAATTTAATTACTACATAATAAAAAAAATTTAATTACTACATAATAAAAAAAAATTTAATTACTACATAATAAAAAAAATTTAATTACTACATAATAAAAAAAAATTTAATTACTACATAATAAAAAAAAAATTTAATTACTACATAATAAAAAAAAAATTTAATTACTACATAATAAAAAAAAATTTAATTACTACATAATAAAAAAAATTTAATTACTACATAATAAAAAAAAATTTAATTACTACATAATAAAAAAAATTTAATTACTACATAATAGAAAAATTTTAATTACTACATAATAAAAAAAAATTAATAAATTACTACATAACTTTCAAACTACCTTTAAAATGTTGACCAATTCATTCTGTTGCTGTTAGCCCCCAAAAGAATGAATATAAAAAAAGAAGTTCCGATATTTTGTCCGAAGCAATGGTGAAAAGAATATGAGCTTTGTGTGTCTCGTGTAGTTGTTTAACAACAACTACACGAGACACACAAAGCTGATATATTCGTTTACTTTACTTTTAGTTCGATAGACAGACTTGTCTTTATATGTTAATCTGGCGTGGATGAATCCTTGAAAAAAAAGAAGCTAATATAAATATAGATTCTTACAACAGAAGTCTTGTTTGTATTTACAGCCTTTATTTTCCAACTAGTATGAGTACCTGGCGTTGCCCGGGTGGACATGAAATTTGGTTTGGACAGAGCTGTTATACTAAGGATAATGAGCAACCCCCAGAAAAGAACGGAAGAAGTTTTGGCAGCCCGTGTGCGGGAACCCCCTAAAAAAAAAAAAAAAAAAAAAAAAAAAAAAAATGAATCGCAACAACTTTTCTTTCATTCAAAATAGGAGCAGGTGCCTGTGCGACTGCAAAAAAAAAAAAAAAAAAAAAAAAAAAAAAAAAAAAATTAGGCTCAAACCTGAAACGCGAAAGAGGAAAAGAAAAAAAAAAAAGTTAACACGCTGGCTGTCATGGCCACAACAACTTATGACGTCATGACCCTTCAAAATAACCTTTTTTAAACATACATATGCCCAGCAAACTGAATGTGACTTGCAAAAACCTTAACGCAAAAAGTGACCATTCCTTGCAATGGTCCAGTTGACCACCACAAAACTAATTTTTTCTAATTTTTAGATATTATGCATCCGAGGGATCAGTCTTTAAGAGAGTACCAGTTTCAACCAGGTCTGATGCGGTCAACGGAAATTTTAGCAAGACATACAAACATACATAAATTCATACTAACAGACAGATGAGATTTATATTATAGACTAGCGAGGAGTAAAAAATTTTTTAAAAATGTTTTGGTAGGTAAGTATGAGGATCAAACCCGAACCCTTGAGGCAAAGTTGTAAATTAAAGTGTGAAAAAAAAAAAAAAGTGCGACGTTAACCATTGCCCCACCACGAGATGCTAACGGAAACACGTTTGAATTTATTTAATTACTTAAATTAGCAGGTGCACGTTTTAATGAGGTCAACTTTCGACTGCGGGGTAGCATTTCATTTAGTGCGGGAATGCTTTCCTCCCCCCAAGACGTTGGGGGTAGGGGAAAACATTATAGGAAAAGGCCTAACCTACATGCGGCGAGCGAAAACTGTTGAATATTTATCTTCCCAAAGTCGAGCAAATTAAATAGACAGGCGAGCTCCGTTGTTAACTGAGATATTACGATTTACATGTGATATAAAAAATTTTAAAAAGTTGTGAACCGACTGACCGCTTCTCTGAAAAAAGCCTTTCTTGGACATATACAAAAAGCGAACATACATTTTCGCTTTTATATATATATAGAAGGTGCTACCCCATTGAAAAAGGTATGCGGGTCCTAGAATTACCATGTTACCAAGAAGAGAAATAAATGTGTGACAAAGCTCTCATTCTCAGGAATTCCATTGCATAAAAGACGTGTGGAGTTGAATTGCCGCCAGACACAAATTAATAGTCATCAGACAAGACTAGTATTAGGCATTAAAAAAAAAAAAAAAAAAAAAAAAAAAAAAAAAAAAAAGAAATAGAAAGTGCACAAAATGAAACTGATTTCCTGTTTTAAGCATTTATCCGCACATTCAGTATCATGACATATTAAGTTCTTTGAAGACATTTTTCTGCCCTTTTCACAAATGAATGAATCAAAGTTATGACAAATATTTGCCAGTTTTACATAAATGAGCCTAAGTTTTTTTTTCTCTTGTGAACAAAAACAAATGTGGCTCAACAAATAACACTTTGTTTAAAGTATATGTGCACGTGTGTGGATGTGCATATGTGTGCACGCATACATATATTCATACACACTAACAGTGGATGTGGGTGCGTGCGGATGTGCGCATGTGTGTGGATGTGTGTATGCACGCATGTATGTGTGCATGTGTGTGCATGCATGTATGTGTGCATGTGTGTGGATGCACATGTGTGCACATGTGTGGATGTGCATGCACTGAGGATGTTTTGAAAAATTTAATATTGTGCAAGCTAATAACTTTACTAGGGGCCATTCAAATGACTTCAAATTAAACAGATCAAAATTGTATGTGCATAATGTATTTTGACAGCAATATGATACTATCGCTTCCCCGGGAGGTTGAGGAAAGTCTTGGGAACGCAACCAGCTCCCCGTGGATTAAACGATAGCTACATGTTGGAAACATCAACAAAAACGAGTCGATATGTCGTCGGCTATAACTGTCTGGCATGGGTCGCTTCTTGTGTGCTCATTGTGTCGTGACAGACAGCTTTCTGTCGTTGCATTAATGGAAAAAACTGCAGGCTGAAATCGAACACTTGCACAAAAATAGCGAACAAATGCATTTTTATAAAAAATATGTAATTTATTTAACAATTAACAAGTAGAAAGCATATTTAATCGACCCATTGCGTGCACACCAAACTACTATGCCCCGCGCGTACGGGGTGCAAGCTTCAACTGTTTTAACAATACAATCATATTTCAATTCTCTTTCTTCATTGAAAGAGAGAGAAAGGGAGTGAATGAGAGAAAAAGAGAGAGAGAGAGAGCGAAAGAGAACATAAAAAGAGAGAAGATGTATTCATACAGGTTAAACATTGTTTTGTTTTCGAATGCCTCATTGACGAGTTCTCCTTGTTTGACCTTTCAAATTCTAAGGTCTTATATCGTTTTGCCTTGGTTTAATATTATAAACAAAACTGTCATTCTGGCTTGAGTCATCGCAAAACATTTTCAAAATCACAAACACCTGTTTTACACAATTGCACCGCACAAGTGCAGATCAAGTTAGGCACAAGGTTTATTAATGTAGAAGCCCCCAGCTCCCTCAAAAGAGGCTGCATCATTGTGCCACAGCAATTCAACAAGTTCTCTCCGATTCTCTCTCCTTTACTCTTGATCTTAAATGGAACACGTACATCAAATCTGTTGCCAAGGCCGCAGGAAAAATAGTGGGATCCTTCTATCGATCCAGTAGATATCTCACTGCTGATGCAATTCTCTATCTATATAAGAGCCAGGTATGTCCAAGGATAGAGTACTGTTGCTACATCTGGGCAGGAGCTGCTAGAAAGGACTTATCCTGTCTTGATAGGGTTCAAAATCGACTTCGTAGCCTTGTAGGAAATGTCCTTTTCTCTTCCCTGCAGCCTCTATCTCACAGAAGAGATGTTGCGAGTTTGTCTCTGATGTATTGTTATTTTCATGGCAAGTGCTCGACTGAGCTTCAATCTATGGTCCCCCACGCCAAACTTTCACAAGAAACACTCATCTAGCTGGAAACATTATCAATAATTCTCCCCACTCTTTATCTGTGCTTAAACCTAAACGTAGATTCCATGAGCAAAGCTTCTTTCTTAGAACTGCACGACTATGGAATTGTCTTCCGTTTTCCTGCTTTCCAGCTGACGACAATATGGTTGTCTTTAAGTCCAACGTAAACAAGTTCTTGAGCCGTTCCACTTAAGTAACAAATTTACCGAATTTCGATTACTAACGATTACTATATTGTCCAATTGACTACTGTACACTCTTAACCCTTATCCTTGAGTGATTTCCGGGCCTTGATAAGTGGTTATGCCAATGTAAAAAAAAAAAAAGAAAAAAAAAAAAAAGCTGCCATTATTTTAGCACTGTCTGTATGTACCCATTTGTACGATGACTGCAACAATACCGTTTCATTAAATTGTTAGGTGAAAATGCAAAATAGGTTTAAATTGTGCAGTGTGTAAATAAAAGATGCTGCGAGCCTAATTATTTATCTTAATTTTTTTTAATTATGGGGGGGGGGTCGTATGAAAAATTAGAATAAGAATGTTTTGGTGGGTTCAAATATTTGAAAGTGACACTGCAAAGTTTTTCCCATAAGTTTTAAAAATGTACGTTACGTTCAAGTTCTGTAGAAGCACGTCTCCTTTTTAATCTGTTCCGAAAATGACTACTTTCACAAAATCCTAACTGGACTCTTAATTGAAATTTCGGTTTATTTGGAAAAAAGTTAATCTTGTTAGGTTCAAATTATCAGATTGTTGTTGGATAACGCCATTTTGTTTAGTTCAAAACTCTCTTATTCTGATATTCCCTTAATCTGATAAACGCATGCGAACCGTTCATGAAATTGACCAGAACTTGTGAAAGGAGTGAACCTTATTTCAAATTTTCTTGCTGTTATTTCAGATCATTTGAAATGATAGCAGCAAGTTTTAGTCTCCCTTCCATCAAGGCTAGAGATTTTGACGAAAAATCAGATATTTTGTAATTCATATGCAAAACTAAGAAAAAAAAAGTCTTTGAAACATTGTATGGCTGTAAAAAAGTGCCTGAAATTACTCTGGATTATGGATGATTCCCTAAATGTGCGTCCTTAAAGGTAAATGTCACATAGCCCACTACACTATTCAGGTCATTACTTTTCCAACAAGCTTTCACTTGTTAAATTCTGAGCAATAGTCGCCAAGATTTGGAACTTATAAAATTGCAAAAAAAAAAAAAAAAAAAAAAAAAAAAAAATAGGGGTGGTGTGTGTGTGTGTGTATATATGTGTATATATACACACACACACACACTGATAGTCAAATTGAATATTGAAATGCTCATATCTTTGGTTCTATGGGATGAAACTACATGAAAATTTGCAGGCTTTTTGAAGAGTATAATACTATTCTATGGTTAAAATTTTATGAAAATTGGTAAAAAAGAGTCTATATTTTCAAATGATTAAAATATATATATATATGTATGTATATATATATATCACACACACACACACACACACACAGAGGGTGAGTCAAAAGTAGATGGACAGTAAAAAACAAAAATACATTTATTTGATCACATATGTACAACCTAATGAAAATCAAATATTTAGCAACGCAAGAGCTCAAACTGTTTTCCTTCTTGATTTACAGCTTTGAAATCTGATTCTACAAATATAAAACTAGTGTGTGTGTGTGTGTGTGTGTCGCCGACTTGCCCGGGCATAAAATATGCTTAAATATATTTTAATTTGTCCAGATTTCGTATATATTATTATTATAGAGTCGTGAAAAAAAAAAAAAAAAAAGCATTTAGGTGCCATCAGCTAGAATCAAAACCAAAACTGTAGCATTCAAAGTTGGTGACATACCAACGTAATACGCATATAAACCGATTAAAAGATGAACGCACAAAAGTTTTAATGATATTTTTCCAATTTTGACCCATTTGTGACCCCTTAAAAACTATTTTAACTGGCTAAAGATCCATAAAAGAACGGCCCGCAAAAAATCCAATCATTTAAGGTCTCTAGTGCCGCTCTGTGGCTTAGGACATAGAGTTTGAAAATATGGAGACAGACATATAACCGTTTATGTATTAGATTTCAAATAGATATATTAAATATTTCATTGATAAGTTGCTTTCAAACGCAGCACTAAAATTTGTGTGAGGAGTGGTTCCTACCACCCTGTGAAAAACGACAATATACCTTTTATGTAGTGAACAAGAATTGTATATGAAAAAAAAAGCTGCAAATGTTTAATCGAATAACAATGTCGAATTCAGTTTACCAATAAGCATTGTTACGAGTAGACATTTTTCATAAACCTTTATCAAAAAAAATAAAAATAAAAATTGTAATTTTGCTGTCATCAACATCTGCTGATCCCAATAGAATGAAACAAAATTCAGCAGATCACAAAATCTATCTGACGTGCACCACCACTTCAAAAGTGAAAAATAAATTTTTAAATATTTGCAAATGTTATTTTAAAACTTCAGCGTGTTTAAGTTGAAAAAATTTTTTTGTGTAATATTAATGTGTTATCACTTGCCAAAGGTTTTTCTTCAGCATTAAAGCCAACAGAAAATCTCAAAAAAAAAAAAAATAAAATAAAAAAATAATTGCCATTTTCTTGTCATCACCATCTGTTGCCCCAACAGAATGGAACAATATTCAACAGATCAGAAATTTATGTGACGTGTCCACACTCCCTCCGAAAATGAAAAATAATTAAAAAAAATTTTTTTTTTTAATTTGCAAATGTTATTTCTAATTTAAATGTGAGGAAAAAAAAACAAGAAAAATGCTTAAATATAAGGAAAATTTAATATAAGAACATAGTATTCATTTTTTTTTTAAATTTACAGAAGCTTAGAAAAACATTGGTACTGCCAGTTTCAAATCCAATACAAGGGGACCATTTTTTTTTTTTTTTTTTAATATTAGTTTCAATATCAAAAACATTGGAGTATAGAATAGCGTTTCTCAATAGAGGAGCCACAGGCCGTCAATCAGGAAGTACTAAGATTCTAGACCAATGTTGAGACGGCTTGTTTTCTACTGACTGAGGTATGTCCCTAATCTTGTGCAATTTTAGGATGTCTGCCCTCCTAGGCTTTGACTTCTTTGAGGAGTTAATTTATTGCTAGTTTGTTTGAGGTACTCCTACCGAGGAATAACGATTGGGCACTGGCTTTTCAAATTCCTTTTTCTGACCCTTGTGTCACATCATCCTGCCGGGGGAGGCAGATAAACTTATCAAGGCCGACTAGCCACTTAAGGATACGGATAAAGGAGATTATCAGTTGGCAATGAATTACACCTTGGAAAGGATTGGAAATAATGGCTAGAATTTGATAAGTGGCTCACCAAGAATTTGTTTACATTGGACTTAAAAACCATGTTGTAGTCAGTTGGGAAGCAACCTCATAGTATTATGTTCCACAGATCAGATGCTCTTAAAAAGAACCGGTTTCATTTAATTTCAGGTACATAGGGAGGGGAAAAAAAGGAAAATTCTTTACAGCAGTTGTAACTATGAGAGTGTGCTGTGAATGTTTTCCAGGGATGAACCAAAAATTGGAGGTCAGTTGAGCACTTACCATGGAAGGCTAGCAATGTCTTCTGCGACTGCGAGGTTACAAAGACATAACTAACTAAGAGGAGGGAGTTAGAATGACCCTGTAGGTATGGTTCTTAAGTGGGGAGTTGAGCAGCAAGATGTCTGGACACGTTATATTTAACTTCTTGAATGTTAGTACAAGCAGGAAACAGGCAAGGAAATCCAAAGTTTAGTAGTTTTGTTGAATAGCAGGAGAATCATATGGGGAACTCGTATAACGGGGAACTCATAACAGATGACGATGATAATGAGGGAGACATTTATACATATTATATCAAGACGACAACTGTGACAATTTTTGGAGACTTTTGTAAGGTTAATTTGAAAATTTTAAAAGAAAATAATAATCAAGTTAGAAAATATTTTATTAAATAGATTTTTTTTTTTTTTTTTTTTTTTCCTGAAACTTTCGGTGTAATACACCTTTTCAAAAAAAAATTTTTTTTTTTCTTTTCATTTTGCTGGTGGTATCAACCTTCAGAAATTCGCCTCATTCACTAAAATTTTCAAAATTAACTTTAAGAAATCTTTTCAAATTAGGTGGTTTAATCAGTCAGATTTATTTGGAATCTCATCCGTTAGTCTATCATGTTCTTTTAATTTTTAAGCCTTTTTATCCCATTGTGTAACATTCAATATGAAAACAGTAGTCCAAATAATTCAAATTATCAATCCTCATCTAAAAAATTCAAAAACAAGACATTATCATGGGACTGATTCTCTACAGGTAACAATATGGTCGTCTTCAAATCCAATTTAATTAAATATTTGTCATACTGTACTAACATGCAAAAATTTAAATGTAATGTGAACAAACATCTTGATGAATATTAGTGAGATTATTTTTTTATTTTTCTAAAATAATTCTGAATTAGCAAGAGCTTGGTCACATCTTTGAAAACATTATTTTGTAAGATTAATTTGAAAATTTTAGAAAACCAAATGTTAGAAAACATTTGATTAAATGATTAAAAAATGTTTTTTTTTCCTGAAACTTTTGGTGTAAAACACCTTTTTCGAACAAGACTACAATGCTGTATTACCACCTTTTAATTCTCAATCTAGGAAGAAGGGTAGGTATTTTTTAGTATCTGTTCTGATGCCATATTATCCTTCTCCCAGGCATTATATTTTCTAGTATTGGAACGATTAATCTGAATCAGAAAAATCAGAAACTTTCAGGGGTATCGGAACTGGTATCAGAAAAATGTGCGACTATTTTCCAATGCCAAAAACGATTCCTTTAACTATCTTTTTTCTTATTATTATTTTGTTTAAAACAAAAATCTTCCACTGTTGGTAGTAACAGTATAATTTATTTATTGATTTTAAACTACCAGTAAAGCTAAAATTTATGGATCCCCCCCCCCCAAGTGTGTTTTTACAGTAATCGGGAAGAACAACAGTTAAATATTTAGAGATTTATAAAGAATTGGAATCGGGAAAATATTAGAACTGACCTATCACTAATATTTTTGGGGGTTGAGGATAGCGCAGTGTATGTTCGTTCATCATACATATGTAACAGCTTGTATGGGTGTATGAGAAAATCAGCAGCAGCCTATGATAGCTGAATAACGAAAATATTAGTAGCAGCAACCATTTTAGAATATATGCAAATTAAGCAAGTGTGCACGTGCTGACGTCACGGAAAGAAAAAAAAAAAGGACAGCACGTGGTTAAGCAAAGGAAGCTATCAGACATGTTTTTGACTCGTGTAGCGAGAGGGAAAATGTTCCACGTGGTCAAAATAAAAATAAGTGGAAAGGCGAGCGATGACAAAAACACGTGTAAAAGAGAGAAGTGCGTTGTTTGAAATTACTGGAATAAATGTTTTTTTTTTTTTCTATTCACCTATTAAAAAAATAAAAAATAAAAATGCTTAATCATATTTTTTATGTCCATCTTTGTTTCTTTGTTCCTGTGATAGTACCAGGTCTGAATGGTTGAAACATAACAGTTAAAGTGTAATGGCCATGTTACATATAGGTGTAAAAAATACGGAGGAGAGGAAGGATATTTTTGCCAATTTTCAGATACTAAGCTCATCACATGAAGAACCCTTGCTGTAGTTGTGCAATTTGCATTTCCACTCAGCATCATCATCGTACTAATCCAACAATTCTATTGTTAACACTGGTTTCTCGATATTTTTCTAGTCAGAATTATTTCTAGAAAGCCATCAGGTACTTATGGGAAGGACTACAAGAAGGTTACCAACATCTTACGTGAAAGCGATTTTTGTGGAACGAACTGGATTCAAATTTGGAACTCTCTGGTCGTCAGTCAGTGTCATTAACCACTAGACCATCGTCATTTCCCATTTCCACTCAACTTTAACCGATGCCAAAAACGATTCTTTTGATCGTCTTTTTTATTTGATTTCGTATAAAAAACAAAATTTCCTATTCCTGGTAGCAATAATAAAATAAATATTTATTGATTTTAAACTACCAGTAAAACTTATAGATTATCCCCACAAGTATATTTTTACACTTGAGAAAATATCTGCAGATTTAACATGTGTTTTTACAGAATTGGAAAAAAAAAAAAAAAAATAACATTATAGTTAAATATTATTAGCTGAATAAAGAACCGAAATCAGGAACACCACTAGTTATTATCTGTGAGCAACCACTGATACTGACCTATGTGAAAACACAGTGAGAAAATCATAGTCTATAATATAAATCTCACCTGTCTGTTTAAATGTACGTATGTCTGCCTAAAAGTTTTGACAGAGGTCACGGATTTTCATGAAATCAATATCGTTTTGAAGCTCGACCCTTCGGACAACAAATATCGAAAAATTGGCTAAAAATATTAATTCCTTCACCTGGATACTTTTCTACAAGGAGGGGTCGCTTTTTTTTTTTTTCAACAATATTTTCGAAAGTCATCCCCTCTTTTCGATTGACTAGCCTTAAACGTTCGCTACTTCCAGTTTGGTGATGGACACAACGGCAAAGACGTCATTTTTTTCCAAATTCTTTTCTTCCTTCGCGGTACAGGTTCGAACCTGCCTGCCTGCCTGCCTATTACCACTTTTTTTTTTTTGCTCAACACACACCTCCAAACACACGGGCAACGTTGGGCACCCAGGCTAGTCTATCATATATATTATATAGAAGGGAAGTTACGTTTGTATGTCCATCTAAAAGTTTATAAAAAAAAAAAAATAAAAAAAAACACCCACAAAGTTGGTATATTTTGATCAGTGTTACCCTAGATGAATAATTTCTAAAATTTAGAAAAAAATGTTTATTCTTTGAGGCCAACTGGGCCAAATTTCGTCAGAGGTGTTAGTTTTTCACCTATTTTATGCACTAATTTAGAAATAAAATACCGAATTGTTCCTTAAGTTATCTGTTATGTAACGGAAAGTTCTGTGTGTGTGTGTGTGTGTCAAGGGTGGAAGGGGTGAGGAAAGGGGGGGGGGGTAAAAATGGAGTAGGGGAGAAAGACGTAGCAATAGAAGTTTTAATAGAAAAATGTCAGGTAACTCTGCTAGAAAACAAAATTAGACTTATTCTTTTTCCTTTTGTTAAGAATTTCTTAAAAGATATGTCACAGTTTGGAAATTTTTTAATGAAATCAGAGTAGAAGCAGTAATGGTAGCTGTGACTCAATCCTTAAATAAACAAGAAAATATTTACTTGTGTAGATATACTTCCAAATAGATTTCAATTACACCCTCCCACACATACACCTAATTAGCAGAGGATATTATTAGAACATTGACCTGAAATCTGTATTTCAAATATAAAAGATAAAAATTCATCAGAGCAATGACAGGGTTACTAAGAAGTACACATGTACTTTTAGTTTTACAAAGTGATATTTGAAGAGAACAGGATGGAGGGGTGAGGTAGACAAAGTACTTATATCAGTAAGAAAAAAGTTCCAACTCCTCTCACCCTAGTGTAATCCATAATTATTATTTTATTTATGTTTTGGTTTGGGCGTTTTGTTTTACGGCAAATCAACCCTTTTTTGTGTTATTCAATGTTCCTATTTACAATGCCTCCCCACGGGACAGAGTTAGACACCAAGGTCGTTTTTTAACGTGGAGAAAAGGAACAAAAATAAAAATTGTCTCAGTCGTGAAGGATTTCTCCTCCACTGACAGAGAACAAGAAATTGAAGTGCAGCATCTGAAGAACAGATACTACACTTTGATCTGGTCCCGAAGACCAAAAATCTCTTCTTTTTGTGTTATTCAATGTTGGGTCATTTTCAAAAAGCTTTTAAGCTATTGATGGTGCTTTGTTTTCTTTTGTGACAGATCAACCTTTTTCGGGTTATTTAATGCGGGAACTAGTCATTTTGGTAAAAAAAAAAATTATGCTTCAAGTTGTTTATATCTTTAAATATTTATTCATGGTGTTTGGTTTGGTTGTTTTGTAGAGAAAAATTGCTTTGTTTTAGGCTTTGCAAAACATGGTTGAGTTTTGCAAAGGGTAAGGAAAAAACAATAGGTTCTGGTGCATTTTAGATCAGGAAGCCAATATCTTCAAACAACCTGATCTAATTACACCAAGTTTATGTGTTTGAGTTTTTGAGATTAGGATAGATAACTTGTATTGCTTTGACTACTATTCTCATCCATAGGAACTATTAACGACTGTTATATCAGGTTTGCGCAAGTGGCGTGAATACACAGACACAAAGACTGCAATGAACAATTAAAGAAGCATGCCTGATCACACGTGTACACACACACACACGTGCTCTTATGTTTTTTTCGCATTGTTCATAATAAATATATTGTTTGTATATATGTAAATCGGTCCTATGTTATTTTAATGCTGGTTTGGTTTGGCTGTTTTATGGCATATCAACCCCTTTCGGGTTATTTAATGCCGAATCCAGTTATTTTGGAAACAGTATTCATGTTGCATGCAGTTATTTTGTAAAAGGTTTTTATTCAACATCTTTGTATCTTCAATCGATAGTTTGTAGTGTTTGGTTTGGTTGTTTATAGTGGATTTTATCGTTTTTGTCCCCTGCCCTGCAGAACATGAAGGAGTTTTGCAATGGGAGAGGGAAAAGGGTTACAGTATTAATGTTTGGTACATTTTAAGTTAGGAAACTAGGGAGTTAGAAAGGGGAAATGGGAAGAAGGAAAAGGGGGAAAAGATGGGTTGTTTTTGTTTTTGGTTTTGCAGAACATAATCAAGTTTTATAAAAGGAAGTAGAAAAACAAAAACATCAATGCTAGGTGCATTTCGTCTCAGGAAGCCAATACCTTCAGACTGCCTGATCTGGTGGCACCAATTTAATGTTGGAGTCAAAGACATGCATATTTATCTCTTGTTATTTTCACAACATTTCAGCTGATGTCTCTGACTTTCAGATGCATATTTTCAAATATAGAAAACCTACAGAATTCCTAATTGAACTATTTTGTTTAAAGGACAAAAACAAAAGTCTCATGACAAAAAATCTGAAATCGAAATGAATTTCCTAACCTAGGGGTCACGCCTCCCGTGTGTGCACGTAGAGAGAGAGAGAGAGGGGGAGCAGGGGAGGGGACAGTGGTCCACTAAAAACCTGGCTCAGGACAGTGAAGTAGAATGCTGAACTGATTCAGGGCCCTCACCTTTATGGGGTCTGTCATTGGAACCGTGAATCAAAACAAAACAATAAGTGAAGTAATAACCCTGTTCAAATATTACAACAAAAAACAAACTTGATGCAACTGAACGATGTTAAAACAAAAACTAAAAGAAAACGCGAATGTGACGAAAAAACAAAACAAAAAAAAAAAACAAGAAAAAAAACGAACGATATTAAAACTTCTTTAAAAAATCTGAAAAATAAAAGCAAAAAAACAACGAACGCGAAAAATAGGTGTGTGTGTTGGCGGAGGTAGATGGAAACTAAAAGTAATAACCCTGTTTAAATATTAAAAAAAACAAATAAAAAAAAACAAATAAAAAAAAACAAATAAAAAAAAACAAATAAAAAAAAAACAAATAAAAAAAACAAATAAAAAAACAAATAAAAAAAAACAAATAAAAAAAACAAATAAAAAAAAACAAATAAAAAAACAAATAAAAAAACAAATAAAAAAAACAAATAAAAAAAACAAATAAAAACAAATAAAAAAAACAAATAAAAAAAAACAAATAAAAAATCAAATTAAAAAAAAAAAAAACACAAAAAAAACAAATAAAAAAAAAAACAAATAAAAAAAACAAATAAAAAAACAAATAAAAAAAAAACAAATAAAAAAAAAACAAATAAAAAAAAAAACAAATAAAAAAAAAACAAATAAAAAAAAACAAATAAAAAAAAAAGTTTTAGGATGAAGGTAGGCTCGAACCCAAAGCCTTGAGGTTAATAGTCTGATGACATAACACAACACAGCGAAGGCAGTAACTTTAGATGAGTCGAAAATAAGTTTTTATAAACCCAGGTGGTTTTCTAGGTCAAATCTCATGCCAATAGCAGCAGCAGGAGGAGCAGTAGAGAGAAAATGAATTCACAGCGCAAATTTTGTAAGATAAAATTTGCTGAAATAAAAAACTTTTACGCCGTCATTTCGTGTTACATATTATGATCTCGATAGCATATAAAAAATTATAAGAAATAGTACCCCCCCATCCCACCCCACCCGAGAATCCCGGCGGACATACAGAAGAATGCACACACACAAACACACATTTTTGCTTTTATATATATATATATATATATAATAGCAGGAGTGCCCGGCATTGCTCAAGTGTTTGTAGGTGTGTGCGTTGGGGAGGAGGTAGATAAAAATACAAAAACCCTGGTGTTTGGAAGTGTAAAAGAAAAAAATTTTGGTAAGAAGGTAGGCTCAAACCTGAAGCGTTGATGCGAAGGTGGAAAAAAAAGGGAAAAAAAAACCATGACACCTAACCGGCTCGGCCACGAGGGGAGAGGAAGTGAAAACTGTTTTAATTTAAAGCTTATAAAGTTGACAGGTGCGCGAATTAAATGATAATGAGGTCAAACATATTCGGCAGTCAAGTTTTGTTGCAAGGCAGTTTTTCTCTCACCAACTTCGGCTGTTTGTTTACCTGGGATAAAAAATGGGGGTGCTCAGTTGAAAAGCAATTATCTGATATGATGGTTTTTGCCGCATTGATCGAAGCCGATTTGCTTTGTGGACGTCCCTGCCATGAATGCCAGGGAACTGTTATTTATTTGCTTTCCCACTGAGCAAATTAGGCAGAAGGCCGTTTTTTTAATGTGGGGAGTGAAAAGAAGGGGAACCAGCTCCCCTGAGGGGGAACATTTGGTATGAAGGGAATGAAGACGCGTCAATCAAAAAAAATCTCGAAAATAGCACGTAAAAGTCGGACAAATTAAAGATAGACGCGACCTCCGTTCGTTACTCGTAGATATGCTTTAGACAGTATATAAAAAGTTTTAAGGAGTGACCCTACTGAGCTCCTCCCACCCAAAACCTTTGCGGGACATACACAAAAAGTGCAGACACACAAACACACATTTGCCTTTTATATATATAGATGACACATAGCCACAGAGTTGAAAAGGGTCTACTGTTAATTAGGGGACAAATAGAGGTATCCAAAGTGAGGGAATTGTGCAGCAAAAATTATTTCACGTCATATTTAAATTTCTGCACATTTGGTATGGTCTAGGAAACAGGTAACAGTACTTCAAAGAAAAGGTTTTACAGTAGAAAACTTTCTGGCATCTGGGGATCTCTTATTGAAGGGGTGGGATGTTGCTGCTTAGTAGGTTGTTCGAGGAGACAAGTATAGCAAGTTCGTCAGAGCACATTCTATTGAAGCATTTATAGAAATGGCACAGAGATGCAACACTGTGGTGATGAGACAGGAGCTGGAGCTTGGTAGCCAGTGTGGGACCTATTCGATTTAGAGACTTTTTTTTTTTTTTTTTTTTTTGAACGCACATCTAAGGGGGAGACACTTGTGGTTAGTGAATGAGCTCAGATGTGACAACAGTAATCCATGCATGGTGGACTTGTAGAAGTATAGGACAATGACCACATAACGTTGCACTTATAAATGAAAGAAATTAATAAAAATCTGGACCGGCATCCTTTCGTTTTTAACGAAAGCATTTATTACTTAGTGATTCATCTTGATGTGACTCTCCCATCCCGACACCACTTAAAGTCTCCCGCCATCGTCCATCTTGCCCAGCGTACTCTTTTCTTCTCCGAACTCACACCGGCATTAGACAGCCATTTCTCACCTGTGACTTTACACGTCCATTTTCTTTGACACACACCTTGCTTCTATCTTGAGCACGTGGTTGTCCTTTTTTTTCTCTTGTAGCACCAACTTGCTCACACTTTCTAATTTGCATATGCTGCTGCTGCTGCTATTTCCCAATGTGCTCATATGCACTTTGTAACAGCCGGAGAAAGATTTTCTAGCCTGATAGAGAGCCCATCTTTGCCGCAGACTTGACAGTATCTTCTAGGAGATAAAATGGCTGAAAATACCTTATTTTATTTATTTATTTATTTTATTTTTTTTTACAAAGGAATCATCACTTATCAAGGCCTGGAGACCACTCGAGGATAAGAGTTAACAAGTGTACAGTGGTCAAAGGGAACATGGCGTAGTAGTTGTTAGTAGTGGAAATTTGGAAAATTGGATTACTTAAGGGGATGGCTCGTCAAAAATTAGTTAAGATATAAGAAATGTATACGATCATAAATTATAATCAAGTCTGATTATTAAAACAAGGTGTTTGCCGGATGTGCAAATGAATATTGCAACAGCTGAAAATATTCAACAAGGATGAATAAATAATGAGCATTCATGATTTTTGCAGAGAAATGCCAATATGAAAAGTTCACGTTCGGCATCAACATGAATCTTTTCTCTTTCTTGTTTCTCTTGTACAGACTCAATTACGTTCTTATTGATGAATTCTTGTGTGCTGAAAAACTGCCTAGAGAGAGAGAGAGAGAGAGAGAGAGAAGAAAGAGACAGCGGAGTCTTTTTAAAAATATGACTCCGATTAATCAGTGCAATTTAAAATGAGCTGTAGAAAAAAAAAAAAAAAAAAATGTCTGACAAGAACTAGCTTGTTTGCCCGATGTTGCCCAGGTATTTGGAGGTGTAAAAAAATAAATAAATAAATAAAAAAGTGGTGGTAGGCAGGCAGGCTCGAACCCGTGACACGAAGGCGAAAAAGAAAAAGTGAAAAAAATCTAACATCTACTCCATGACGCAACCGGAAGTGTAAAACGTTCAAATCAAAACAGTCAATCAAAAAGATGACTTACAGAAACGGCATTGCTTTTAAACCTCCCACGAAGGTTATTTTTAATGTGTGTGTGGGGAGGGGGGGGGGGCTGGAGAAAGCAGCCCCCCACCCCCCAAAAGAGGGGGCACTCTGGCAGTATCCAAATAAAAAGTAATTGTCTCAGTATGAAGGGTTTCCCCTACATTGACCAAGGACAAATTACAGAACAGATACTACTCGGCCAGAAGGCAGGGAGTTGGCATTTGTGTTCAGATAGTTTCGCTTTATTTATACAAAAAAGACGAACAGCCAACACGACAGGATGGTGGAAATTTTTTAAAACTAAATCAAAAAACAAAAAACAAAAAAGAAAATGTGTCCGTTTGCGAATCTGAGGAGTATAAAAAAACTTCTCCCGGAATCTAACCGAAGCGAGAACCCCAACGCAAAAAGCCTTTCATGGACATACAAATGTGCGCGCCCATTGTCTTTTATATATTAGACTAGCAGGGTTACCTGACGTTGCCTGGATTCAATGATGATCAACAAATGTTTCATACTTCCATATTTTATTGTCATTAAAAATCAGTGAAAATCGCCCATTTTTTTCAATCAAATCAATTGATTGCCTGCTCTAGTTGGGGACTCCTCGCAGTGCACCGGGAGGAAGCTTCACATGCCTCCCAATACATTGTAGTCTACATCGCACTATATAGAACCTTTTATTTTATATATAATGCCTTGAATTAAAGTTTAAAATGCAAAAGTCATTATCATACTTCCATTGTGCCCTAGACAGAAACATTTATTTATTAAGAGTTCAAATTGTAAAATTGGTATGGTGAGGAGTCCATCGGATTTTTATCTGTCAACTGCCACATGGCAGCTTCTTTATGTTAAGAATAAGTAAGTTTGAAAACACTAATACCGTGGCAAGCTGACCTAATGGTTATCATACGTGTTTAGGTTTTGATCTGTGCTCGAGTATTTTTCTTTTTTTTTTTTACTTACAAGAAGTTAACTGTTTAAAAAAAAACATAATAGTCGCATGCACATGTCTCAGTTTCTCTCCCTTTTTTCTTTATTTAAAAAAAAAAAAAGAAAAAAAAAGAAGAAAAAAAAGGAATTTAACGTTACGTTTATAACCAGGAAACGCCGGGTAAATTAATAAAAAAAAAAAAAAAAAAAAAAGACTTACCCGAAGATGATCAGATTGAACTGAAAGAGTGAAAAAAAAAAAAAACATTTAAAAAAAAAAATTTCATAATGCAAAGAGATACTTTAAAAAAAAAAAAAAATAATAATAATAAAAAAAAAAAATTCCCATTACTAAAAATTGAACAAGCAAGTTGTTCCATTGTTTTTTTATATTCTAAAACTTTGGGATGCCGGATGTATACAATACTGATCTCTATAAGATAAAAATTGGAATGCTATTGATTAAATACCAACTTTTCAAAGAATTTATTTTACATGTTTTTAGCAGGAGACAAGATAGGTTGTTACGTAAATGCAACATATAATTATCCGTTCCCATTATTTGATTTACAAATGCTTTTTTTTTTTTTTTTTTAAAGATTATTTTCAAAAATTTTAACAAACCTTTAGAGGTAGGTGGAAAAAAAAAAAAAAAAAAAAAAAAAAAAAAAAAAACAAGGAGGGAGTACTATTCTGCATTAAATTTACACAGCAGGCAAAATCTATTTTGAAACTAAAAGTCGCAGAGCGGCGCTAGAGGCTCCAAATGATTGGATTTTTTATGGACCGTTCTAGTTAAAATTGTTTTTAAGGAGTCAAAATTGAAAAAAAAAAAAAAATCATTATACATTTTGTACATCTTAGTTTATTTTTAATCGGTTGATATGTGACACATTAGTACAGTGGTAAATTCACCAGCTTTAAATGTTACCGTTTAGCTTTCGGTTTCGATTCTAGCTGATGGCATCCAGATTATTATTATTTTTTTTTTTTTTAACCTTTTAAATCAAGACTATAATAATATATATGAAATCTGAACAAATTAAAATATATTTAAGCATATTTTACGCCCAAGCAAAGCCCCACCCCATAGTAGTGTGTGTGTGTGTGTGTGTGTATATATATATATATATATATATATATATATATATGAAATCGAGACCTTCGAATATATATATATTTAAAAATTAAAAAAGACGAGGTTCTTTGAAAAATTGTTACACAAAAACATTAAAAAATCAATAAAGAATTGTTGATTATCATTGATTTCTAATTATATGCATGAGAATAAAAAACAAAGTTTTGTGTATACATTTTATGAGAAATCTACCGGGGAAAAGAAAAAGAATAACTTATTTTTAAAAAATACAGAAAAATCTTTATGATGTATGAATTCATCACAGAATGAAGTTGTTATATTCCAAAAATCATGTAAATTGATCAAGTAGTTTTTGTTTTTTTTTAAAACTAGGAAAATCAAAATTTACAATTTTTAGCAATTAAATAGGGTTTTTATTTTAAACAAGCCGCGCGTGCATGGTCTCCCCCCCCCCCGGTCTGGTGCTGCATGTGAGAGGACACCACAAAAAAAGTGAAGAAAAGATGAATGTGAGAAGTGTGAAGGGCCAACGTTGCCTTCACATTTTCAAGTTTCAGAAAAAAAATCTAATGAATGGGCCAAAAGTTATGAGGTAAAAAGTGTCATTTTTTGCGATTTAGAGCATTTGTGGTCCCTTTTTGAGCTCCTGGGAATGCCGAATCCTAGTGAAAAATGGATAAACGGTACAATTTCACGCCTTAAGACCTGTATATTTGAATTCAGCACCATGGAAAACCATGATATAGGCATACATATCATTGAGTAATATGTAAAAAGAGCTCCAAAAAGGCATTTTTTTTTAGCCCTTAAAAGTCCCAGAGAGTTGCGAACCAGAATTTTGCCAGGGTCCCCCATACTGGATTTATATTAAGAACAATGGCCTCCACATTTTGGCCTAGTTTCAGGAAAATCTAATCGATGGATCAAAAGACGTGTCATTTTTGCCCATTTTGAGGCATTTTTTACTTCTTTTGAGCCTCTGAAGATGCAACGGAAATTTTCGCAAAAAATTTTTTTTTTACTGTGCATATCGATTTAATGAAATACAATTTGTGGCAAAATTTCAGGAAAAACTAATGGTCGGTTATCTGGCAATTGTCCAGACTAATGGACGCACGGATGCCACTGAAAACATAGGTACCTCTCCAATACATTGGGGGACCAATACATACTAAATCTTGGTAGCTAAATTAAATTGTCACCCTTGAATTTTAAAACAAAATGGAGGCTCCCAGACTTCCCATCTTGCTTCTTCATGAAATTTAATTTTTTTATTTAAAAAAAAAAAAGAAAACTAGATCAATTTAAGTGATTTTTGGAATATGACATCTTTGTTTCATGACAAGTATGCACATCATGAACATTTTTTTTGTGTTTTTGCTTTTTAATAAAAAAAAAATAATTCTAAATAAGCACTCGAACCTACGAAAAGTATAAATTTGGAAGATGGCATATACAGGATGATCCGAAATAACTCCTTATTCTAAAATAACTATAATTTATTCAAATGCTGTAATACGTTTCTCAATTTTTGTGTGTATGCAATTTAATGTGTGGTAATTAAATCCATGCTTTTGTTTTATTTTCATATCTGTTATATGAATTTGGTCTTTAATCTTGAAAGAAGAATATGTGAAGTTATTCGTTTCATCGCCGCAAGAATTTCTTGTGAAATCAGTTGATGCGGTTCATGGTCGACGTGAAAAGCTAGTGACGGATGGTGGCGCTAATATTGAATTTTAAATAAAAGTCCATGTAATATACTATCTTCTCATATTCATTAATTGGAGAAATTATACTTTAAAAATATATTCAAGTTATTTTAGAATAGGGAGTTACTTTCGAATCACCCTGTATATTTAGTAGTGATGGGACAATTCCAATATTCCCCCACCCCTGATTCCGATACTGATTCCATGCTAAATTCCCGATTCTGGTACAATTACCGATCCCGATTTTTTTATAAATCTCTAATTATTTAACTATAGAATTGTTATTTCCTCCCAATTTTCGTAAGAACACATGTTAAAAATACAGATATTTTCTTAAACGTTAAAATACACTTGTGGAGGATCATCTATTGACTTTAACTTCACTAGTGGTTTAAAAAAAATCAATTATTTTATTATTACTAGCAGCGAGATGTTTTGGTTTAAATAATAAAAAAAAAAAAGACAATTAAAAGAATCGTTTTGGCATCAGAAAATAGGCATTAATTTTTCTGATTCCAATCCTTCCAAATCTTCCAATTTTCCCCGATTCCCAATTCCGATTAATAGTTCCAACACTAATATTTAGTTATAAATTGAATGTCGAGTTTTGCCTACCAAAACTGAGTATGTACAGCCATTTGCATCTAACCATATATAATTAATGTCCTTTATAAACTCCTCGTTCTGTTATGTTGTTAGTTTCTGGTAGACTATTTAGATGGTCGATTATAATGATTGGTACAAGTACGCTTGTTACATAGAAATGTTTTAAAGATGTGAAAAGTTATGTTTAGTTGAAATATTTACATTTAATAGTTGTCAGGAATGTTAATTTGACAGATGGAATTTAAGCTAACCATAATACAAGTAAATATACATGACAAAATCCCAGCAAGGATCTTTCGGCTACATGTAGTGATGACGTGATAAAAATAGAGATTTTGAGACAGAGTTGTTGTTATGTGGGAAATCAGTTTCAATACGCAACTCGTTAGAGACGGATGGGATTTTTATGATGGGACGCCCACGGAAGTCAGAAAGGGACGACTTAGAAAAATGTAATCTTATACACGTGTGCCAACTCTGGAAAAGAACCCAGCAAAGAATAAATGATTATATATCAAAATATAATTTCCGTCTGAGCGTTTTCACTTTCAAAGAGAAGCACCTTTAATTTCAGGACGCATGGAAAGAAGATTTCAGGTATGTTTTTGCTGGTGTTTCGACAAACAACGATTTCTATAAACTGTTAATTTATGTATACACTCACCAACACCCAATAGAGAATACACTAAACGAATCACGTATCAGAACGTTAACATTCCTAAGTTAGATATACACCCGTGTGTGTGTGTGTATATATATACATATGATGAAAATAATGGAAATAGTATTCCGATAAAACAGAGAAATAAAAAGGAACAAACCGTATTATGTGTTCATTCATCGTGCACAGTGTGATGCAGTTTTTCTGAAATAGAACTGCATCACACTGTGCACGTGAAACATTTTCAAATATTTTGTACTGGTATTTTTTGTTTCTTAATCTCATTCATCCAGAGGAAGTCTCGAAATAAAGACGAAACGTCGATGAACACATAATACGGTTTGTTCCTTTTTATTTCTCTCTCTCTCTCGCTATATATATATATATATATATATATATATATATATATATATATATATATATATATAATACAAAACAAACATACTCTAATTATACAGCTACACTGTTTATACACCCCCCCCCCCCGTTAGATACAGGATCCCCCCCCCACGGCAATATAACAATACCTAAAAAGCATATGCATATGTGATGCTATAGACAGCGTTGCAGAGTAGAAGGTTTTAGCTGGAGTCGGAGTCTGATTTCTAAGAGTACTAGGAGTTTTTTTTTTTTTTTTTTTTTTTTTTTTAAATCCAACTCAGAATCCATAAGTCCAATAAATTTATTATTATTTTTCTTTTTTTTTTTTTACATGGTTTTCCTTTTTGGTTTTACCAGTTGCACAATTTAACAGTTTTTGTATGGTTTTTTACTTTTCTTTTTGGAGAGATATTTTGTATTATACTGCAATACTTCTACTTCAAGATATTTTGGTCCATCGGATCACTGCAAATCCTGTCTGGACAGCTGTTTTCATTTTGGTTGTGACGTCACACAGGATCAATGAAAAATCTTGAGTGAGATCACTGGATTACATTGGATAACAATCGGATTGTAATCTGAAAGTTATCCAGTTCCTGAATAAAATGGAACTTAGAAATTGGATTAGTCCAGGATTGATCCGGAATCACAATACTATCCAAAAAGTCTAAATTAATAAAAAGCAACCCATGCTACTTTATCCCTTTATAGTTTTTTTTTCCTGCTTTTCCTTTGATCCTCTTTCTATAAAGGCAATATTATCTTTGAACAAATTTCTTCTGTGTATAATATGTGTCTTTATTCCCATCTTCTGATGAGAAGCATTTGGCTTCAAAATGCCGTAGCCTAAAGAGGTTTCCAGTTCCCTAAATATTGTATTCCTTTTTGAGCTGATAGCATAAAATTTTATTGTAAATTTTTTTAATCCCTTTTTTATCCTAACTTATTTCTATAAAGCTGGTTGAGTGTATCATTTACGAAGTTTGGAATTTATCAAAGTAAGTTAAAATTTGTCGGTTTTCCTTAAATCGTTTTTAAAGAAAACCGATTTGAAAAAAAAAACAAAAAACAAATATTGCATAATTTGCTATTAAACCTGTTATTTTTTTAAAAGTTGGTCTTTGCTCTTTTAATTAAAAAAAAAAAAAAAAATTAGGGTTTGAATTATATTTTTCAAGTAGTTATAAGTTTCAAAAGATAGGTCGAATTATTCAATTTTTTTAATGCCGTTTTCTGACACTGCTACCTAATCGATCGCCTGTGTAGAAGTTGCTTTAATCAGCAGCAGCGCCGGCAATTAGTTGTACATTAATCGTACATATTTTTAGTCATACATTTTTAGTAAAACTGGTAAAAACAGCCCAGTCCCAGCGACCAAACGAGACCCAGACAAATCTGGTGAAACCACTTGCTGGACATCATTGGAGAGAGAGAGAGAGAGAGAGAGAGAGAGAGAGATACACTAGCATAGCTTTACCAACCTTACAAATCTATACAACTGAAGACCATAAAAAATAGCATTCCCATTCCCAAAGTTTGGAGACGGAGTCAACATTGTAGAACAATAATATGTAGTCACATAAAAAAAAAAACCTAGTATCAAACTCTGGCCTCGTGGGAAGGCAAAATAAATAGGAATAATATGTAGTCATCACATGCCATTCAGCATTATCAGCCATATTGAGCAAGATCGGGGCGTAGATTCCATGAACAAAGGTTCTTTCTTAGAAGTGCACGCCTGTGGAACTCTCTTCCGTTTGCCCGTTTCCCATCTGACTACAACTTGGATGTCTTCAAGTCCAACATAAACAAGCTCTTGATAAACCACCCCCTTAAGACACTTTATCAAATCTCCATTACTAACGATTACTACGATATTATCCCATTGATTACTGTACACGCAATAACCCTTATCCCCGAGTGGCATCCGGGCCTTGATAAGTGGTGACTACCATGTGTAAAAAAAAAATTAAAAAAAAAAAAAAAAAGTGATAAAATTATTATTCAGTTTTCTAAAGGGGAGTAAACAGGCTGGATTTATCTATGTGAGTAAATATATGAAGGTCCATTCCAAAAGTAAAGCCTCTGAGTGTTTTATCAACTCAAAAAGTTGAAGAGCTACCAAGATGGGAGTGGCACCATAAAAACAAACAACCTTTTGTGCTCCATTACTTATTTTTCTACCATTAATTGATGTAACCAGGGCATACATTTGTCAGCCACCTGCATAAACGAGTAAAAACAACAACAACAACAAAAAAACGAATCTTTATCAAAATCTTGGATATCAAAGACAGGTTATTCCATGGATAATCCTTCTGTTAATGTTATTATAAACATTAAGACCTGGAAGTTAGACAAACAAATTGCAGCCAATCCCAATTCTATCACATAAATTATATCAATGACATTGACTAAATAGTAAAAAGCAGAAAGTGTGTTTGCAATCTCATTTTGTAGTCAAGACAAACATATGTAAAATGTGGTTATGACAAAAAGGATTGTTTCGAAATTGGAAGACGATGGGAAGGGGGGGGTGCTGTTTTCTATTTGATCGAGATGGTGGCTATTTTGAATATTTAATGAGGTGATCAGACATCAAACGAACAAAGTCTCTTTAAATGTTTCAGTTAAAAAAAAAAAATTAATAAATAAAAATATTAAGCCTGTGAGTGATGAAAATAAAACCATTTGTCCAAAAACATTGGTTTTAGAATACTTTAAAACTAGCGTAATCTGTGGAAATTCCACAGCAGACGCTTTCATATGGAGCTATGACAACAGCATATTCTTTTCATTGCTTTGGCTCTCGAGTATGTATCTGACACAGACAGTTAATCTACTGAAAACTACATCTATAAATATAAAAGCGAAAATGTATGTTTGTTCGCTTTTTCTGTATGTCTACAAAAGGCTTTTTTCAGAGAAGCGGTCGGTCGCTTCACAACTTTTTATATCACAAATAAATCGTAATATCTCAGTTAACAACGAAGTTCGCCTGTCTATTTAATTTGCTCGATTTCGGGAAGATAAATATTCAACATTTGTCGCTCGCCGCATGTGGGTTAGTCTTTTTCCTATAACATATTGGGAGGGGGGAGCGTTCCGCAGTAAATCAAATACTATCCTGCAGTCAAACTTGACCTCATTAACTCATTAAAACGGGCACCTGCCAAATCCAAGTAATTAAATAAATTCAAACGTGTTTCCGTTAGCATCTCGTGGTGGGGCAATGGTTAACGTCGCACGTTTTTTTTTTTCACACTTTAATTTACAACTTTGCCTCAAGGGTTTGGGTTCGATCCTCATACTTACCTACCAAAACATTTTTTACCCCCCCCCCAAGTTTCCACACACACCTCCAAACACCCGGGTAATGCCGGGTACCATATAAGATATCAATGGATACACACTCGAGAGTCAAAACAATGAAACGAATATGCTGTTGTCCTAACCCTAGTAATATATTAATATTGGTATTCTGTGGATGTTCATAAATGTAGACACCCTGATATTGTAGCTCTCTTGTTAAAACTGCAAAAGTATTTATCCACGCTAGCAGGGACACCTAGTGTAGCCGGGTCATAAAATATGCTTAAATATATCTTAATTTATGCGGATTTCATATATATTATCATAGAGTCAATTTTTTATTGATTCTTATATTATAAAGTTGTGATTTAAAAAAAAAAAATATATATATATATCCATATGACTTGGGTGCATCAACTTGAATTGAAACCAAAACTTATGAAGAATTCTTGTTAAATTATTTATTACAAGAAATGGAAGGTCATAACAATTAAACAACAGTCACTCAGAAGAAAAAAGATGTAAGCTTGACACAAAATAACACATTGTATAGATACTTCAAAGACACGTTGTGAATAAAGGTTAAATTCAGTTGTAAATTACACTCTTTTAGAGGTTAAAGGTTCAATCCTCAGTGCGGGCAAAACTCAAAATACAATTGCGACTTACTTAGGACTCCTACCTAGTCATGCTACTCAAGAGCATGCTACTCCAGTGGTTTAAATAAATGGTTCCATTCAAAATTCCGTGCAGATTCACAAAGTACAACAGAAAGATTCACAAAGTACAACAGAAAGATTCACGAGCTTGATTAAGGATACCACCTTAAAAAGGGTCGGAGTTAGGAGTTACATTGGGAGAATTTCACTGAAGATGAGAACAGTAGTCCGAATAATCCGAATACAATTTGGCAATCCTCATCTAAAAAATTCAGCCCTTACAATACATACTTTAATAGATTTTAAAAAAAACAAAGGAAATAAAAGCCAAAACCTGTAAACATCGATTTGAATACATTTTAAAACAAAATTGTATGCTGACATGACATGTGATTCAAAACTTTCAAAAACAATGTTTCTTTGTTTTAGGGGTTTTTTGTATTCTTAAGTGAAGTTCAAATAATGATTCAAATTCCTTACATTCGCACTAGCTATACGATCTTTATTTTTTCTTTACTTATTGCTCATTTCCATTTCTACTTTTTTTCTATGTTTTTGCTTTTTACAATAAAGCATGGAGTGAAATGATAAAATTGTCGCCCTAGAAAAGACAACTGTTAAAATGTTTTTGCTAAATAGAGGGGTTATGACTCCCCAAAATTTGGACGATCTTATTTATAACTACGTGTTAGGACAACCAACCAATGAGAAGCCTCCGACCTCATAAAAATATCGAATTTTGAATTCCAGTCAGACACTGCTGAATCTACTAATACCATAAGAGATTTTTTTTAGTCTCTGGGCCAAGATCAAAGTGTAGTATCTGCTCTTCAGATGCTGCACTACAATTTCTTGTTCTCTTTCAGTGGAGGAGCAATCCTTCATGACTGAGACGATTTTTATTTTTGTTCCTTTTCTCCACGCTAAAAAACGACCCTCGTGTCTAACTCTGTCCCGTGGGGAGGCATTGTAAATAGGATCTACTGCGGCCATCTTTGTTCTACAAAATCACTCAACACTCGAGATCGTAACTGCATTGATTCTTCGCCGACTAGATCTACTACCGTCATCTTTGTTCTACAGAATGGGTCAACACTTAATGACATTACTCCATTTCCATTTCATGAAAACGTATGAATTTTTTTTTTTTTTGCAGACCATCTGGTCAGTTGTGTACTAATCCCAAGAGCAATAGGAGCCTTCTATCATGTCTGAAAGTGACACAATGTTTAACGAGCGAGATTGGAGATACACCGCTGTACAACTCATGCTCTCTACAGATCCAAGTTATGGCAACAGGGCCATTGCCAGCACCCTCAAAATGCATTGTTGGATTGCTACTAATAACAGGGAGGTGCCCAGGATGATAAAAACAAAGTTTCCTACCACGGTTATGGTCTTTGGTGTGGTTTCAAGTGAGGGCCACATCATGCCACCTCACATCTTCGAAGTCGACTTGAAAGTCAACACCAAAGTTCACCGGAATGTGCTGAATAGTGTAATGATCCCCTGGTACAATCAGGTAGCCGCTGGCAGACCCTGAGTGTGGCAGGACTCGGCGCCAGCCCACAAGTCCAAAGAGACCCAGGCTTGGCTTCAGAAAGAGTGACTATGTACCCTTCTCTCATTCCCCCCCCCCCCCGCCGGGGTACTTCATTTGGTCATATATTGAGAACATCAAACATGATCTCCCACAACACCAAAGCCAACCTGATCGCCACCATCTACCGTGCTCCCGCCGGCACTTGTAAAAAAGGCATGCTCCCAGTTCCGGACCCGTATCGAGGCGGTGATGGAGGCTGAAGGCGGCTACATTGAATAGATGTCAGCTCTACTACATAATCGTTACCTGAATTGATTTTTTTTTCAGTAAGTTTTAAAATAAAGGTGTAGTGTTGTTTTCTTTAGGGCGACAACTTTATTGCTCCATCCTGCGTAACACGATAAACTTTTAATTAATTATCTATTATATAAAAGAAAGTTGTCTTCCTATATGCGTGTCCAGCTAAAAGTCAAAAAACTATGTAAGACACACCCACAAAGCCGATATATTTTCCCCCCACACTTGCGTCTGCCAAAATTTACCCCCTCCCTTTAAGTATGCATTTTGAGGTGGGGTGGGGGGTGGGTTAACAGAAAAAGAATTAGAAAAGGAGGTGTGAATTTGTTTTTTTAATAGTTCAACATTTTTTTTTTTTTTTTTTTTTTTCAAAAAAGAATAGATCCCACACTATCGTCCGGCCTTCAACCTCTGTCTAATCATCACAGCAATGTTGCATCCCTATGCCCGTCTTACAACTACTTTAATGAAATGTGCTCTGATAAACTCATAGCACTTGTTCTCCCTCAACGTACATACTCCCGACCAACCCAACAAGCAGCAAAATCCCGCCCCTTCACTGCAGAGATCCTTAGATGCTGGAAAGCTTTCTACTCTAATAGTTTCTTCCCTCAGACTGCTAAGACTTCGTTCCATAGGCAATAGGTCTTGTTTGTGGTGAAAAATAAGTAACGCTTCATCAGATTTGCGGAAAACTTTTTTTGCTTCATATTTGTTTCCAACTATGAGCGAAATAAAATATGCCAGTGCTTGCCTATTCACGCATACATATTTATTTTAGTCCATACAATCCCGGGACTTAGTTGGATTCTTGGTTGGGGTGTGTCAAAAAAACAAAAAAAACAAACCTATTTATAACTGAAAAACGAAATACTGTATTTAAATACTTTTTTTTTTTTTTTGAATGTCTAAGTCTAATTATATCGGGCACTAGATGTTTCAATATGAAAAGAATCCCTACTGCAGTGCCTGTATCTAAGTGTCTCTACTAAACTTAACATTCACTGTGCTGATTTTATAAATATTTTCCACAGAATATACTTTTACATGTGTGCATATATATACAGGGTATCCAAAAAGTCACTGAAGGGTTTTGAACTTAAATAGATTTTTTGATGATATGTTTCTGTAATTTTAATACAATCTGACTAAAACATTGGGTAATTAAGGGAGGGGGGGGGAACAAAAAACAAAAAAAAAAAACAATGTTTATGAAAAATGTCTTAAATGTTGCCCATTTTCAGCTTCACATATTTGCGATCTTTGCAAAACATTATTCATGACAGATTGCAGAATCTCTGGATTGCAATTTAACTCCCTTATTTTGTTCCGCGAACTGGCAGACCTCGAAACGTCAAACCCCAAACCATGCAAGAATTGAAAGAAAACATCAGGAACGAAATAAGGGAGTTAAATTGCAATCCAGAGATTCTGCAATCTGTCATGAATAATGTTTGGGGAAGAGTACAAATACGTGAAGCTGAAAATGGGGAACATTTAAAAGACATTTTTCATAAATATTGTTTGAATTTTGCATTAAAAAAAAAAAAATTTTTTTTTTTTTATTACCCAATATTTTAGTCAGATTATGTTTAAATTTTTTTTTTTTATTCAAACATGATCATCACGAGAGGTGCCAAATTTAAAAGGCATGAAAAATTAGTTTCCAGTTTGTTGGTGAATGAAACTAATTTAGAGTCTATCGCCTATGTGAATTTTATTCACAGGATAGAAAAAAAAAAAAAAAAATACTGACTTATCTTAATCACATATTCAAAATTGATCCAAAAATTTTTTTCAATAAAAAAAAAAAAAAAAAAAAAAAAAAACTTAAATTTTTTAAATTTTCAATCTAAATTTAAAGTGTTATTTTTAAATTTCTAACAATGAAATCTGCTGAAAACATCGACAAGACAAGAAAGGGCGGGGTTCATAATATTAAGACTCGTTATAATAAAATACTAATTTGTTCAGATATGTGCGGTCCAATATTTATAACTAATTTTGTTTCGGGGGGGGGGGGGGCGCCATTCATACTTTTTCATCCGAGTATTCAGGCGGTGACAAAGTTTTTATCTTTATTTATTTTTCTTAATTATGACAATAATTTTTAGCGCTTCTCCGGAAAAAGAAAGAAGATCAAAATATTGATTTTCTATTAAAAAACAATGGTATCTACAGAATTGTCACGTCGAAATTAGTAAAATATCCAAAGATCACGAAAAAGGATGAAGTAGAAAAATTAATTATTAATGAAAATAAGTTTCCAAGGAAAGTTGCAAGTTATACTTAAATAATAAGCAGGGCACATAACTTCAGGCTGTCTTGTTACACTCCCCTTCACACACAAAAAAAAACCCGGCTACAGATTTTTATTCTCGGCTCCTTAAAATCAACAAAGATTACTGTAATGGACCGATCCCTCTTGATTGCAGTATAATGCTAGTTATGAACGAGTCTATGAGGTCCACCATCCCAGGCTTTGCCGTCTCTCTTTGAGAAAGTGTTAGTTTATTGATTATCGCCTGAGCCGCCCTTACTGGAGAATGCTGACGGGGCTGCAGTGCCCTGGCACTTATTGCAGATCAGAATGACCTTCCTTGGAAGTGCTGACTTTTTAATCTCACTTTCCGATCCTGGTGTCAGAGTTCTTACAGTGGGAGAGAACTAAATACCCCCTCTCTCTAAAAAAAATAAATAAATAAAATAATGGCAGATGAAGGAATCGTGAAAGTACACATTTTACTTCTTTTTTTTTTTGTCTGATAGATTAAATATTATTGATTTTATTTTTTATTTACAAAGAAATCCTCACTTATCAAGGCCCGGAGGCCACTCGAGGATAAGGGTTAATGAGTGTACAGTAGTCAATGGGAAAATGTAGTAATCGTTAGTAGTGAAAATTTGATAAAATTGGATTACTTAAGGGGAACGGCTCATCAAGGATGTTGGATTTGAAGACTACCATATTGTAGTTAGTTGGAAAGCAGGAAAACGGAACAAAGTTCTATAGGTGTGCAGTTCTAAGAAAGAAGCTTTGTTCATGGAATCTACATTTAGGTTTAGAAACTGATAAAGAGTAGGGGAAATTATTGATAGTGGTTTCAGCTAGCTAGTGTTTTTTTGTAAGTCAGGCCAGGGGTGGGGGACCATAGATTGGAGTTCAGACGAGCACTTGTCATGAAAACAATGATAAAGCAGAGACAGACTTGTAACATCTCTTCTGCGAGAAAGAGATTGCAGAGAAGAGAAAAGAGCATCCCCCACTAGGCTAAGAAGTGATTAATTAAGAGTTGTTGGGCTATTTCTCTTTTTTTTTTTTACATAGGATTCACCACTTATCAAGGCCCAGAGACCACTCGAGGATAAGGGTTAAAGAGTGTACAGTATCAGAATCATAGTAATCATTAGTAGTGGAGATTCGGTGAATTTGTTAACTCAAGTGGAACGGTTCATCAAGAACTTGTTTGCATTGGACTTGAAGACAGCCATATTGTAGTCAGCTGGAAAGCAGGCAAATGGAAGACAGTTCCACAGGCGTGCCGTTCTAAGAAAGAAACTTTGTTCATAGAATCTACGTTTAGGCACAGATAAAAAGTAGGGGAATTTATTGATAGTGTTTTCTGCTAGATGAGTGTTTCTCGTGAAAGTTTGGCGAGGGGGGGGGGCATAGATTGGAGCTCAGATGAGCACTTGCCATGAAAATAACAATAAAGCAGAGACAGGCTCGCAACGTCTCTTCTGTGATAAAGAGGTTGAAGGGAAGAGAAAAGAGCATCCCCTACTAGGCTAAGAAATCTATTTGGAACTGTCAAGGCCGGATGAAGTCTTTCTAGCAGCTCCTGCCCAGATGTGACAACAGTACTCCATCCTTGCAGGTAGAGAATTACATCAGCAGTGAGATCTACTGGAGCGGTAAAATGATCCCACCATTTTTCTAGCAACCTTGGCAACAGATTTGATGTACGCGTTTCATCTCCGATCAGGAGTAAAAGTCAGACCTAGAAACTTGTCAAAACAGAGCCTACTCAAGACGCGAGCCATTCATTTCAATTTATACCAGACGAGGATCAGATGATGGAAAGATGGAAGCTTGGTTTTAGATGCATTAAAATTAACCAGTCACTTCTTTCCTCATAGCACCATGTGATCAAAATCAGAGGACAGAGAATCAGAGAGAACTTGGTCGTTTACAGTCTTTAAAGTGTTGCCATAGACGGTAGTGTTGTTAGCATAAATGTCTACGAATGATCTTAGGATGTGATTTGGGAGATAATTAATGAAGAAGGGAGTTGGGCCCAGAATGGACCCCTTAGGGACTCCAGTATTAATACTATGAGTTTCTGATCTTTGTCCATCAACCACTACTTTTATGAACCTATCAGAGAGAAATGATTTAATAATTGAAAAGATATTTCCAGCTATACCGTAGCTGGAAATTTTGTGGAGTAGACCTTCATGCCACACCCTATCAAAGATCTTTGATATGTCTGGGGCAATTGCACTAGAAAAGGAAACCTCCATCGAGAGATTTGCTAATCTTATGAGATATAACTTAACACATCTGCTGTAGATCTAGTAAAATGGAAACCATATTGCATGTCAGTGAGGAAGTTATTTTTGCTGAAATGGTTGACTACTTCTCTATTTAACAGATTCCAGCAACTTATTCATGACTAGGGCTATGAAAACAGCATATTATTTTCATTGTTTTGACTGGAGTATATATCAGACACAGTTAAACGGAAAACCACATCACTATATAAAAGCATATAAGATATCAATGGATACACACTCGAGGGTCAAAATAAAAAGAATATGCTGTTGTCCTAGCCCTACTCATGACACACAGAAGACTGATTGGTCTGTATTGAGAGAGAGATGACCGATCACCTGAATTTTTAAATACAGGACATACTGATGAGGTTTTTCAGGGTGTTGAGAAACAATTCTCTTTAAGACAATGCTTAAACAGCTTTGTAAGTATGGGAGCTAGTTCTGATTGAAGCTTTTTCAGCACTGTAATTGGAATACCGTCAAGGCGAATTGCTTTACTGGAATCAAGATTTTTGATTAGCTTGGCAATATCATGCATAGATATTTGTATGTCACATAGCAGGTTTTCAGACACAGGAGGAAATACAGTGGGGGTTGGCAGCCCTGATTGCATAGAGGAGAATTAGCTGCAAAGAGTTTAGCTTTTTCCAATGGTGACAAGATTACCTCAGGTCCATTGATGATGGTTGGGATAGAGAATACACACTTCTATTCAGGACACTGTTTGTTATTTGTCAAAATTGGTGGAAACCAAGCCGCTGCTCAGCTACTTGCATTGACAGACTGAGCATCCTAATAACGCAGTAATATGTTCCTAATTGCGACGTGTTATTTCAGTAGATAATTTTTTTTTTTTGTTTTTTCAACGGAAATTCAATTTTGCGGCTTTCAATTTTCGTTTTTATTCTGAAGATTTGGGCAGGTATTTTTCTTTTATGACTTAATCTGGTATAGTTTTCCTCCTAAAAAAAAAAAAAAAAAAAAAAAAAAAAAAAAAAATACCCTCTTTTTTTTTTTTACTAATACGTTTTAACTGCCTGAAAGATAATATGAAAGAAAGAATTAAAAGAAATAATGAAAATATTTTACACTTTAAAACAGTGGGAGGGGTCACTTTCCTATATAAACTTAATTTAAAATGAGCACTCACTTATTGGCCATGTAGCAGTCAACGGGATATATACTTATTAGCATTTTTTCAAGTTTGGTGGCAGGGGAAAGAAGCAGGAGGTAACGGAGTATAAGTTCTGAACATTTTAGAAACACAGAAACACTTCGAACATGGGGGGGGGCTTAAAATTTATAACTGTTTCTTTCACATTATTTTTAAAGTCCATTGAAACATATTAGCCCCCCCCTTTCCCCACCAAAAATTGATTGTTTTAGGTGAACTACGCTGGGCGAAGTCAAAAAATACCTTTTTTTTTTTAATATAGCTTAATACTAAAAAATATTTTTTGTGTTAGGGCATACTGGCATATTCCTCGCGACATTTCATTGTTGAATTACTTCCCCTGTTTTTTAGATGGTGATAGAGGATTCAATGTCCCCGACGAAACATCTCCCAACAGATATTATGTATTAGAAGATATATGTAATATTATATTTTTTATTATTAACATTTTATATGAAAATAAATTGAACAATGTGAACAATTCTTATTTAAAAAATATGTAATATTCATTTCTTGTAATTGTTAACTTTCTTTTTATGTAAAACATTCTTAAAAGTAAATGAACATTTTTTAAAGAGTATCATTCTTATGCCAAAATACTTATAATACAAATACTACTACTAATAATAATAATAATAATAAATACTAAATAATAAACATAATAATCTTAACTAGCAGGACCTGTGGAAATTCCACAGGGGACTCATTCATCTCTTCTCTTCTCTATATAAATAAAATGAACTCATTTTTTCCCGTCGGATTTTGACATTAATAGGATTAAAAATCAAGATATTTCATACAAATATAATATGCACAAACGGCAGAACAATATCTGAGGTGTGTTATAGGCTTATTATTTCTCAAATTCCTCGATAATCTTAGATTTCTATACTTTTTCTGCTGAGAAGTCACGGCCAAAATCGGTTAAGATCAATGGAAGTGGTAAAATATTTTCTCTCTTATAAATTCCTCCTCCCCCTGCCACCACTTAACACCGTTTGGGGATCGTTCACAAGGAACAGTTGAGAAGAGAACACCGGTTTGGCTTCGTAGTTCTTTCATGTGAAGTTATTTAAAATTACTAAACTAAGCTGCAGTGCTCTGTGGCGTAGTGATTAGCGTGCTGGACAATTCACATTATATTTTCACGTTCGCGCCGACCTACCGTAGTCGGTTTTTTTTTTTGGTTTTTTTTCTAAACAACTGGAATGGACTTTTCTTGGTGGCCGAACTGTTAACGTTGCAGATGTTTTTTTTTTGTTGTTTTTTTTTTTTCACACTTTATTTTCCTACTTTTACTCATGACTCCGGGTTTGATCCTTCCTACTTACCTACCATAACATTTTTTAAAACTCCCCCCCCCCCGTCCCGGAAACAAACACTCTGGCAACGGCGGGTACCCCCGCTAGTATGTAATATATTTATGTTGGCATTCTGTAGATGTTCAACGTTAATGGAGATGCTCTGATATTATTGTAGCTCTTTTGTTAAAACTGCAAAAGTATTTATCTAAGCTAGCACAAACGCCTGGCAAAGTCTGGTCATAAAGTACGGTTTAATATATTTTAATTTTTGCAGATTTTGTATATATTTACTATAGAGTTAATGTTCTATCAGTTTTTATATATTATAAAATTGCGATTTCAAAAATAATCAAAAAAATATATCCATATGACTTGGGTGCATTAGCTTGAATCGAAACCGAAATATAGCTTGAGTACCATCAGTTATAATCAAAACTGAAACCAAAACTTAAGAATTCTTGATAAAATCATTAAAAAAAGATGATTTAAGTGCCATCAGTTATAGTTGAAACCGAAACTAAAACTTATGAAGAATTCTTGGTAAAATTATTTATTACAAGAAATAGAACATAAGTAAACGACCCGGATGTAAGTGTGACACACAAAAGAACACACCCGCTATCGTATTAATATATAGATTATTCGTCTAAGAATGTGACAACAGCATATTCTTTTCATTGTTTTGACTCTTGAGTATATATCCGTTAATATCTTATGTTTTTATATAGACTGATGTGGTTCTCGGTTGATTTACTGTGTTGATTATATACTTGAGAATGAAAAGAACATTTCATTGTCACGGTTCCTAGTGATAAGTTCCTTCAGTTAAAATATCTGTTGGACGAAGTTTCGTTGGGACGCCAAATCATCGATTACCGGCACGAAAACAGGGGAAGTAATTCAAGAATGAATTGTCTCAGGATATATGCCGGATGCCTGTGTTAATCCTAAAATAGATCAAGCACTGTTTTCATACATATAAAAAGAAAAAGCGCTTATGCGAATTTATGACCAACACTCCTTAATATTTTCATTTTAGCTGCATGGAGTCTTAAACATCAACATTCTCATAAACACATTTCGCTTTTGTCAGAAGTAGGTGACTAAAATCTAAACGAATCCCATCTTAAGATGTTTTAAAATACATTATTTTTTTTAAGATACAAAAAAAAAAAAAAAAAAAAAAAAAAAAACTATTTTTAAAAGTAATTCCCTCCTCCACGAAGTCTGGATACAAAACAAGTTTTAATGTGGCAGTGGGCGTGGCTAGTGTGGTCATTTACTGAGTGGTGGAAGGGCTGATGACCTTCCAATGAAATGTCATACCTTAATGGCACTCAAATTTCAGAGTTTTTTTTTTTTTTTTTTTTTTTTTTTTTTAGATAAAGATTAATAATTCCAGTTATTCGGACTGCTATTCTCGTCTTGATTGTTATTTATGTGACATCTGGGCTTCTCCAAGTGCATTTTTGAATACTTGAGAATCTATAGAATGAACTCGTGACATAAAAGTTAAAGGTATTTAATAAAAATCAGTTCGAAGAGACAGTCTTCTCCTAATTGAGGGTTCACTCAACTAGCAGGAATTGTTATCTACACTGATGATTGCGTAAGCATGAAACACTAGTGTCTGCAGGTATAAATGCATAATTAATTATAAATATATATAAATAAATGCGTGTGGGTCAACCACAGACACTGCTTTGCTGTATCACAGCTTTTCAGTGCGGTTAGACAAGCAAATGTCTCAAGTTGGAACCGAATTTACCATCTAAATGACAGTTAACATTTCTGACCTGATCTCTACGCCATTTGGCTGCTGCTATGGTAGACGTAATGATAAGCATTGTCAAATACAGGAAGATAGGGTTAGCTATCAGGCCTTGATAAAAAAAAAGGCTCTGGCCCCCTATCACCACCACTTCTAGAAAAAAAACAACAGAGGGTTAAAAGTCCAACCATTGTCATTGCAGAAAAGAAAGTCCTATTGTTTTGCTACCACTATTCAAAGTAGCAGGCCGTCCGGCATTGCTCGGTTGTAAAATATGCTTAAATGATATTTTGCTTAATGCAAATTTCAAATTTATTATCATATTATATTAGACCCAATATATAGTAATGATTTAAAAAGTTTTAAAAGTGACTCGTGAACCACCCCAGAGAATCAAAACCAAAACGTTTAGCTTACAATTTACTTTTTCCTTTGATGTTAGTCCCTGAGCTATGACATGTTTGCTGGAAGGCGAAACATTAAAACATGAACTAATAGCTATTACATTACGCATGCATATCCGTAATGCCGTCGTTTGATCTCACCTGGCAAATTTCATTTTTTTTTTTTTCATACCGATTTTTCCCCAGCTAGAACCCAAATATAAAGTTTCACATGGCTTCAAATATCCTATATATGAAATTTCATGCCTGTAGACCAAAAACTAACAGGAGTTTGGTAGGCAAAATTTTAAAAAAAAATATATATACCACCAGACTATCCATTCACGTGTAATCACCTTTTTCTTCACCATATTCCCTCTGCTTCACTTTTTTGTTATCAAGTAAGATCTTTGACTTACTTGTTGTTTCATCAAATACTTTTGTATGCAAAATCCGATCCCGCATTTTGCTAATTCCTACCCTCTGAAACGAAACTCCGCAGATTAAGGACTATCCACTTATCAAGTGTTTCCTTTTCAGATTAAATATGTTTTTAACTCTTTTTCAAAGTGTTTTTTAACAGGTTTTATTAACTGTTTGCTCCTATTATAAGCTCTATCTCCTATTTGGTTTTATCGAGCTTTTACATCTGGCTGAGATAACTTTATAAATATTAATTCTTTAATATTTACAGTATACTTTAGTTTTTTCATTTTGGTAAATTTAATTGTAATTTTTATTTATATATATATATATATATATATATATATATATATATATATATATAGAGAGAGAGAGAGAGAGAGAGAGATTTTTGTTTACTATAAACTTTTTACACAAATATTACGTAAGTGTAAATCGTGTAGAATGTGTATGAATAAAATTACACGTAATAGTTAACTCAAGACCAGAAAAAAAAAAAAAAAACTAATATGCAAATTAGCTAGATCTTTTGCAGATGAATGCAATTCTACGACCCATATATATATATATATATATATATATATATATATATATATATATATATATATATATATTAAAGTTGTACTTTCTTTTTAAATAAATAGAAAAAAGACTTGCTTTTTTTTCTGTCGTTCTTGGCCCGCGGGCCAAGCTACTCTTAAGTTAATTTGTCTTTGGTCAATGGAGGGGAAATGAGACAATTATTTTTGGTCCCTACTAGAATGCCCCTTTTGCCCTTCTTTGGGGAGCTGGTTTAACCCCACATTAAAAATGACCTTGTGCAACATTTTGCTTTCGTGGGTAAGCAAATAAATACCAATAAATCGAAAAAAGGGTTTTTAATATGAATATCAAGACACAAAAAAAAAAAAAATTATAAGAGTATATATATATATATACCTCTGCAACTGTTGATCAGAACTTAAATGAAATCTTGTTGGAAAGGTAATGACCTGAATTGTGCAGTGGGTTATGCAACATTTGCCCTTAAGGTCGCACATTAAGGGGATCATCCAGAGCCTATTTTTGGCATCTTTTTTACAGTCATAAAATGTTTCAATTATAGTCATTTGTTTTCTTAGTTTTGCATATGAATTACAAAATATCTGATATTTCCCCAAAACCTCCAGCCTTGATAGAAGAGAGACTATAACTTGCTGTAATGGTTTCAAATGATCTGAAATAACAGCAAGGGGAGACTTGATTCCAAATATTTCTCATATGTTATATCCATCCTCTTTGGTTTTCATAAGTAAATTTCAGTGTATAAAGATTATTTGATACTGGAGATATTCATAATCGAACTATTTCCCAAAGAGGGGAGATATAACATATGAGAAATATTTGGAATCAAGTCTAGCTGTTATTTCAGATCATTTGAAACCATAGCAGCAAGTTTTAGTCTCCACTCCATCAAGGTCAGAGGTTTTGGGGAAATCATATATATATATATATATGCAGTAGAACACAGGGATATATTAAAAATCCATAACAAAATATAGTACAGTATATAATACACATGCATATAATCAAATAACACTATAACACCGTAAGGTGAGGCAAATACCATAACCAGGGGCCAGAAAAATATTGTATTCCACATCGTAAGCTAAAAAGATTGTATCCTAGGGCCACCGTATTCTAGGGTTCTGCTATATATATATATATATATATATATATATATATAGTAGAACCCCATTATTACCTCCTCACCACTAACGCTCCACCCCAGTAATATAGGTTTCTAATAAAAAGGCTTCCACCAGACTTTAAAATTCTTCTCACTGGACCCATAAAGAAGAATTTTTCCAGGAATATGCCCAACCCGGATTTATACTCAGCTATGCGGATTATCCAATATACAGCTTGGATATTATTACCTCACTGCTTTAAAGAACAATCACCATGGATTTTACCACGCATTTTGGATCTAAAACTTTCATATCCTTTTCTTCAAATTCCATTTCTATATGACTTCCAATTAATCAAATACCTTGACTTTGACTTTCCATGTCTCACTGACGTTAGCAAATAGGGCACACACCTTTTAAATATTTGCTAATATTTTCTCCTCTGAATGGATGGTAGACATCGAAACCCTATAGGTTAAGGAGAAAAATTTTCTAAAGTATTGTCTTGCTTAGAATAATAAAAACCTTTGATATGAAACTCAAAAATTTCACTTCAAAAATGTTTTTTTGAAATTCATTGAATCACTACAATTAATATAAGGATATATTTATGGTGGTAACCAAATTAAATATTAAAATGCTCATATCTTTGGTTCTATGGGACGAAACTACATAAAAATTTTGCATGCTTTTTGAAAATTATACCATTCTATCATTAAAATTTTATGACAATTGGTAAAAAAGAACCTATATTTTCAAACCAATAAAATATGACCAAATTTGCCTACATTTATATATATATATATATATATATATATATATATATATAAGTTAATTTAGTATACAAACAAATGGCTACACATAGGCATACATGTTTCAGCGAAAGCCCAGTAAGGGAATCGCTTCGTCCTTGGCCTGACGAAGCGATTCCCTTACTGGATTTTCGCTGAAACATGTATGCCTATGTGTAGCCATTTGTTTGTATACTAAATTAACTTATTTTGGCTCTGTCTAAACATTGAGCACTCTTTTGGTAGACACACTTAATAATTACTACCAATACAATATATATATATGAATAAAGTGTCCTGGCAGGGCAACTTTAGTTTTGCTGCTTTGAGATGAATTTTGCTGAGGGTTTTTTTTTTTTTTTTTTTGCTTAGTTGTTTCTTCTATGACCTTGCCAAGCCACTAAGGATTTGACTTTATTAAAAGAAACTGTAATGTCCAATGAGGTAGTTAGTTATTCATAACTGACCGAAACATTCATGATAGTGTAGTAACAATTAAAAAAAAAAAAAAAAAAAAAAAAAAAGAAAACGTTTATATACGAAACCAAGATTAGATTTAAGGTTTCTAAAATCTAAAATTGACCACCTGAAGCAATGGATAAAGGTGTTGATTTACAATCTGTTCTTATCACAAGCGATAATTAATAATAATAATAATAATAATAATAATAATAATAATAATAATAATAATAAACAATTTTACTGTTATGGCTAATGGAGCAAGAACAATCTACCCCGGTTGGTCAAATAAAAGGAGTCAGAATTCCATAAAGGTTCCCAAGTTTGACATTAAGATTCACAAGTTCAAAAAAAGCTGCACCTGAAGAAGGTCGGAGGTTATATCTGCAGAAACACTGAAAATAACCAAGATGCGAATAACAAGACAAATAACACAGGACAGGTCAAGTTTACAATATTTTTGTTTGAAATTTCGTATCGGTTCCCTAGTTTGACATTAACGCCCAACCCCCTTCGTATTATTTGGATTCTTCAGACTAAGGAAAGAATTTTAAACTGAATTCTTTATTTAATCCATTGGGATAGATTGTTCTTGTTCTACCAGCCATGGTTAGGCAAAACTTAATTGCACAAACCTCCAGAATTGACTATTGCTAAGAATCGGTTGCTAATCAACACCTTTGTCCATTGTGTTAACTAACCCTTCTACCGGGTTATGGCTGACAAAACAAGAACAGTATTATATCTCATTGTGTTATTGGAAGACGAGTAATTTAGTAATTTGGGTGCTTCTACACTATTGGAACAAGGTTTTGTAGTTGATAAATGGAGTTTTCAGATAAAAAACAATGGTTTTTCAACTGATTTTTTTTTTTTTTTGTCAATTCTAATAAATTACAATGGTAGCTTCCAAATTATCAGTCGAAATTACCCAAATATTACTGAATCATTTAAAAAAAAAACAAAAACAAAAACCTTTAATCGTGTTAGGTGAAAAATTGCCGCCATCTTGTTTAAACTGTCTTATGATCGTTTTTATCAAATTCTATTTTGTATTTTCTTTAATAATTTTGTACCTTTTCGATTTTTGCAATTTTTGGATATAATCATCTTAAAAATACGAGGAATACGTAGATACCATTGTTTTCATGTGAAATTCAGGTTTATGATTTCCGAAATTTCGTCCCAATAGTGTAGAAGTGCTGTAATTTGTATATTTATTTATTTGCGGACTGTTATCCTCATCTTCATAGTCGTCGTTGTAGCAGGCCAGCGGAATAGTTTACCAAAACACAACAACCATAAAGATGAGGATAACAGTCTGCAAATAAATAAACAAATAAATAAAAGAATAAATAAACGAACAAATAAACGAACAAATAAACGAACAAATACCTTCATAGATCCAATAAAGTGTTCAGCTTGAAATTCCGTATATGTTCCTCAAGTTCAACAAAAATTCCCAAGTTTGAAAAAATGTACCCGAGAAAGGTCGGAGGTTACATCTGCCAAAACGTTGCGAAAATAACAAAGATGATTATGCAGGGCTCTACATTGCGAGTGAAACAGTCGCATTTGCAAGTAATTTTTCAAAGTGGCGACTAGAAATAATGAAACGCTTATCTTTTGGCGATTGTATTTCTTTCGCTGACAATCTTCCAAAGTTCACTACTGAGTGAAAAATATATTTTCAACTTTTTTTTATATATAAAATGAACAAAGTTAAATTATTTAAACAATAAAAGTTTTATAGAATAATATACTCTTTTTTTAATGAAGGCTGTTAAAAAAAAATATTTGAAGAAATTAGAATGTTTATACCTCCAAGTATCAACATAAAATCTGTTGTTGTATATTTGGAATTAGGCTTATTTAAAAAAACAGAAAAATCTTTAGGATGTACATACTCGTCACAGAACGAAGATGTCATATTCTAAAAATCATGTCGCTAGTAACTTTTCTATTTGGCTAGTAAAAGAAAATATTTAGTTGTCAAATATCAACTAAAGAGAAGTTTGTCCGTAGAACCTTGAGAATAATAGTCTTTATAATTCAAATGCTTAATCTCCATCTAAAAACTCAGAAACATTATCCAACGAAGTATAAATGACCTCCTTTTGATGTAGTCTCGTTTTCGAATATCATAATATATGATCATTGTCAATCTTAATCTTAATTTCGATGTGCAGTGGTTCTTCATAGAAAGTCAGTGAAACAAAAAGAAAGAAAAAGGGACCATGTGAAAGAAACAGGACAAGAAAAAAAGAGCCAGCAGGTGCTGTACTGAAGGAGTAAATTAAAGATTATCTTCTACAAGGTGATTTTATTATTTGCATTGAACTATGTAGCACAATATTACTTTCTGGAGATTAGTATTTATTAAGTTATCTTATTTTAGTCAGTTCTATACAATGAACACTATTTTCTTTTTCTATTTGCTGCGTGTTATTGGTTTTTCTGTCCAGAAACACTACTTTTTTTTTGCACTGTCCAGAAGAATATCAGCTTTATCAAAACATGTTGATTAAAGATATTCCTGGTTGCATGGAATTTCCATGGGTCCTGCTAGTTTGGATTATTCAAGATTAATATTCTTGCCTTGGCTGTTACAATTCAATGTTTTGGTCGATGTAAAGTCCAAACTTTTTCAGGTACAGCTTGTTAAAAGAAATCTTTATAATGAACTCCGAACTTAGATGGAATTTCAAACTGAACCCATTGTTTACTCCATGGGAAGGGGGGGGGGAATAATTTTTCTCATTTCGTTAGTGATGACTGGGTCATGCGTTGATCTTTGCTATTGTAAAGATTATAACCTTTAACTACTACAGGTTATCTACTCAGTCATGGCTGGCAGGATAAGAACAATCTACTCCCATGAATTAAATAAAGGACTCAGTTTGAATTTCCATGAGTCATGCTGGTCTGATAATATCAGTCAAAGTTATATAACTTATCTATCCACATCTTAAAAATTCAAAACCTTGTGTAACCAGGTCAGGCTGTCTGAAGATATTGACTTGCTCACCTAAAATGCACCAAACGTTAACTCTACAAGACCAAGTTACCGATATACTGGTAATTTCTGAAAATGCTATATACCGAGTTAGCGCTAAACGGTATTTTTCCGACCACGTGTTGTCAGGAAGCTAAAAATAGCTACCCAATCGCAGCATCTCATCTGACCACATCTGTGCTGTGTGTGTGGAGAAACACCCGAGATACAACAGATAGCACTCTAGAGCATATTACAAAAACAACCCCCAAAAGAAGGTGAAAACAAGGTTCTGGTACACCCACTGCAGAAAGTACCTGTGCATCAAGGAGGGCTCCACCTATTGGGCGGACTGGCACACAAAGGCTGAATACTGGCAAAAAATTACTAACGCCTTTAACTTTTTTTTTTCACAATTTTGTCCCGGGGGCCAGGCACAGGGACAAATTAGGTTCAGTAGCTCAAGTCTGGTAGGATTAATCTTATTGTGTTTTTTTTTTTGTTTTTTTTTTTCTTTCTATTTGCAAAACATTCAGTTTTGCAAAGCTAAAAACAAAAACAATTTTCCTCTACAAAACAACCAAACTAAATACTATGAATAAATAGAAGATCGTTTTATGAACACCTTAATTATGTAGAAAGAAAATCTTGATAAATTCTTTCATTTCATCATACTTTCCAAAGAGTGAAATGTATTCATTTTTATAACAGCCCATCTAAAATGTCAGATGAGAGAAAAAAATAAAAAACAGAACACCAAGTTTTTTTTAGAATGTTAAAATTCAAAGGTCAACAACTCAATTCGACTACCGAGACTTACAGACTGTGCTATTTTATTATTAATCACTAAAAAGCTTTACATTCTTCCCCCCCCCCCATGCTTTAAAAAGAACGACATGTATTCATTTTTTAGAACGTACGGGTCGCTGTAATATCAGATAAGAAAATAAATTTCAAAATAAAAACAGAATGCCAGTTTAAAATGTCAGGTAATGAAATAAGACTCGAGCATTCTGAACTTAACCAATTCAGTTTTAAATTCCGTCTAGGTTCCCTCGAGTTCAACGTCAATATTAACAAGTCTGAAAAGATGCACCTGAAGAAGGTCGCAGGTTACATCGGTCAAAAACAATGGGAATATAACAATCAAATCTAATAAAAATTATTCCTCATCTGAAAACTTCCAAAATATAAAAGTTTAATTATGATGAATAAATGTTTGTTTATTAAATATGCTTATTAAATAAATATTAAGTATGTTTAATAAATAAAATGTTCATTTATCAAATATGTTTAATAAATGTTTATCAAATATATTTATTTGATAAATGTTTATTCATTTGATAAATGTTTATTCATTAAATAAATAAATGTTTATTCAAAGAATTCTGCACTTGTTTTTGGTTTTTAGATACAGTTAAATTTTGCATTCCAAGTAAACAGTGCTTCTAACAATAGACTTTTTATTACTTATAAAAAGTCTCTAACAAAGCGGTGTGCTCCTTTGGTAACAGTGCATATAAGCGCTTGAGAAAATCGGCAGCAACTGTAGGATAGCTGACTAGCGAAAATAGCAGCAGCTGTTTAAAGCATGTATGCAAATTGAAAAGTGTGCATGCGCTGACGTCACAGGAAGATAGAAGAGAAAAAGAAAAAGGACAGCACGCGGTCGAACGACAGAAACAAATTGCATGGTGGGGAAGATGGACATGTGAAGTCGAGGGCAAGAAAGTGCTGACTAAGGCCGATGTCAGGTGGTGGGGTTGGTTGGTTGGTTGTTTTTGTTTTACGGCATATCAACCTTTTTCAGGTTATTTAATGCCGAATCTAGTTATTTTGAGGAACGATTTTTAATGGAGTATATTTGTTTTGTTTTTTTTACGTCAGATTCTATTTAACCCATAGTTGGGACCCTAACAGGTACTACCACTCCGGGTCAGAGTGGACCTGGGAGCAATGGCAATTAAAGGGTAGCTCCACACTCCCCAAAGCCCGCAAGGTGGGGCCTCACCACTGGATATAGTTTTAGGTCATATCCAGGACCCAGGTGGTGGGGAGAGAGACTTTTAAAAAGCACATGTTATATGGCATAGCATTGTAAAACACGTGTATGTACGAAAAGACTTTTGAAAGATAATGACATGCATCGTTATGGAAGAACCATGAATAAATACTTTCATTTGCATGTAAAAAAAAAAAAAAGAAAATGTAGAGTCGGATTTTTATTTCTTTCCTTTTATATTTGTTTGTTCTGTTGCTACGGTACCAGACGTGTGGATCTGAGTGGTTTGAAATGTAACGGCATATTACATTTGAAAAATTTATCGTAAAATGAAAACAAAATGGCACTAAAAAGTTTATTTACTTACTTGTTAGGTTAAAAAAAAAAAAAAAAAAAATAGTAACCCCCAAAAATTACGCAAATTCATTCAGTATTTAAAAATCAAATTTTGTTGGTGAAATTTCTCATCTTCCATTGTCGATCTTATCAAGGTCAAGGGATATAACTTGAACTTTAATTTAAGCAAGAGAAGTGTCAACAAAGATTCTTATATGAACGAAACACCATTATTGTGTAAAAGGAAAACCTTTAGTTTTTTTGTTATCATACTTGACCTGTGGAAATTCCATAGCGGTATCTTTCATATGTAATATATATATATATACACTGTAGATATTCAGCGTAAAATGGAGATGCTCTGATATTGTAGTTCTTGTTAAACTGCAAAAGTATTTATCTAAGGTAGCAAGGATGTCCGGTGTCGCCTGGTCCTACAATATTTTAATTCTTGCAGATTTTGTATATATTATTATAGTTAATGTTGTATCGATTTTGACATATATAAAGTTGCGATTTCGAAAATGAAAATATCTATCCATACGACGTGGGTGCATCAGCTGGAATTGAAACCAAAACTTATGAAAAAGAATAAAAAATAATTTATATATATATATATATATATATATATATATATATATATATATATACACACACAAGTGAAAGTGTCTTTGTGTGTACATTTCCCTACACAATAACTGTCAATTTTAAGTCTACAGACTCGAAATTTTGGCCAATATCAAAGTGTAGTATCTGTTCTTCAGATGCTGCAAGCTATGACTAGCAAAGACCAGCTATGACTAGCAAAGACCAGATGTGGGGGCAACCCCACATGCCTGACCTTTAACCAGCTCCCATTTCCCACCTCTTGAGAGCTGGTCCCCTTTTTCCCTTCCCCCTCCCTTCACTCCTCACATTAAAAATCGGCCTTGTGCCTAATTTGCTCGGTGGGGGAGCAAATAAATACCATCTGTTCTTCAGATGCGGCACTCCCATTTCTCGTTCTCTTTCAGTGGAGGAGAAATCCTTCATGACTGAGACAATTTTTATTTTTGTACCTTTTCGCCACGTTAAAAAACGACCCTGGTGTCTAACTCTGTCCCGTGGGGAGACATTGTAAATAGATACAGGCTCGAAATTTGATATACAGGGTACTGAGATTTGGGGAAATTGATGTGATCGGTTTTTGGCCAGAAATTTCGCGATTAAGGGGTCAAAGTTCAACGATTTGACCTTTGACAACTCTACCAAAATCCTCCGACAATTTTCGGACTAAACACTTGAAATTTTAGATATACGTTCATTGGACATGGGTCTAACTTAACTTAATTTGAGCCCAAAACAATAAATTTTAAGGGGTCATAATAGGGGTCAAAGTTAAAAAAATTTACCACTTTTTTTTTTTTTGCTCAACGTACATCTCCAAATACCCGGGCAACGCCGGGCTGAAATGCTAGTGTGTATATATATATATATATATAAAAAACTTGAGTTCCTTCAGGTATAATCGAAATCGAAACCAAAACTTATGAAGAATTCCTGGTAAAATTATTTATTACAAGAAATGGAAGTCCATATATATATATATATATATATATATATAAATAAAAGACAAAACGGCCTCGCGCCTTTTTGTATGTTCAGCAAAGGCTTTTTCCCAGGCTTCTTGTGGGGGGGGGTACTATTCTTTAGAACTTTTTATATACTCCCTAGATTGTAATATCTATGATCTACGAAGGAGTGTCGTCTCTATATTTATTTACATTGACTTCTATAAAATTTGTGCTATTTCTTCTTCTTTCGTATTTGTTCGGCTTTTTTGGATAAAAGTGAAACCAAATCGAAAGCAAACATCGTTCGCCGGCTTTCCCGGCCAGGACTTCCAGAAAGCAATTAGCTTTGATCAATGTGGGGAAAACCCTTCATATCAGACAATTGTTATTCATTTGGAGAGCTCCTCCTTCTTGAGAGGGGGAGCTGATTTTCACCAATATCATGGCGAAGCAAATAATTGAAATGGAGGAAAGCTGAAGTGGCGTTCAGCCAACATTTATTTCTGTGTATTCACTTAGCAAGTCAACTTTTTGATTAACATTGCTGAATTTGAACGCTTTCCACTTACTATGGCTTTGTAGCGTAGTGGTAAACATTCACGTTTTCTTTCATTTTATCCGCCTTCGTGTCACGGGTTCGAACCCAGCCTGCCCACTAACACTTTTTTTTTTGTGCTCAACACACACACCTCGAAACACCCGGGCATTGCCGGGCACCCCTGCTAGTAATAATGACAGTAATTCGGATGTAAGCCTGACACAAAATAACACACACTATCCTATTAATATATAGATGAAAGCACATCTAAAACGTATCGTGGCTGCAATATTAGACGAGAAAATAAGAATTTAAAACATCACAGAAAACAAAATGCAAGTCTAAAATGTCAAGTACTGAAATACAACTCAAGCATTCTGAACTTCTAACAAAAAAGCAGAAAGTTAAAAATAAATGGACGTATATAGGAAGGCAATAAAGGCCGGTATTTACAGTTTTATTTAATTTTTTGTTTTTACATCCTTAATTCATAGTTTGCAAGCCTGGTGGTGGTGCTGGGTTTACGACTTCACAGATGACGTCACCTGGGAGTCGACGAAGGGCGTAGCCAAACCAACAAAAGACGTTTGGTAAGGAGAGATTTTTGGAGGAAGTGGATCTTGCAGCGAGTGTAAATTGTTCTGTTGAAGATAAACGGCTGCCAGCTGACACAGAGGCTCTGCGTAGGCGGTAATGGATGATTACCATAAGAGGTGCTAATACTGTGGGTCATAGGAGTTGTGGGAATTAAGGGGTGACCCCAAAGTCCTGCAAACTAGGTTTCACAACTGGATGCTGTTTTGTGTCAGGGTTTGTTGAAGACTATAGTTTATCTATAAATATAAAAGCGAAAATGTATGTATGCATGTTCGCTTTTTCTGTATGTCTACAAAAGGCTTTTTTCAGAGAAGCGGTCGGTCGCTTCACAACTTTTTAAAACTTTTTATATCACATATAAATCGTAATATCTCACAGTTAACAACGAAGCTCGCCTGTCTATTTAATTTGCTCGATTTCGGGAAGGTAAATATTCAACATTTGTCGTTCACCGCATGCGGGTTAGTCTTTTTCCTTTAACATCTTAAGGGGGGGGGGCGTTCAGCAGTAAATGAAATCCCACAGTCAAACTTGACCTCATTAACTCATTAAAATGGACACCTGCCAAATCCAAGTAATTAAATAAATTCAAACGTGTTTCCGTTAGCATCTCGCGGTGGGGCAATGGTTAACGTCGCACTTTTTTTTTCACACTTTAATTTACAACTTTGCCTCAACGGTTCGGGTTCGATCCTCATACTTACTTTTTTTTTTAAGCCCCCCCCCCCACGCACCTCCAAACACCCGGGCAACGCCGGGTACCCCTCGCTAGTATATCTATAAAAGCGAGAATATGTACGAGTGTGGAAACTTCTCAACCTATATACTCAGCAAATTTTTGATTTACAGATTTGAAATTTGGTATATAGAGTATTCAGACATGTGGAAAACTTTTTCTTTAATCGCTTTTTATCTGAAAAAAAAAAAAAAAAAAAAAATGGCTACTAAGGGCCAAAATTAAAAAATTGGTACATGGGGGGGGGAGCATCGGATTTTTATCTGTTTGCTGTTTCATGAATGCACATGCATGAATTGTTTACATGATAGATTCCTTATGTTAAGAATAAGTAGGTTAAAAAACACTTTTTAGAGATCGTGTCAAGCTGACCTAATGGTTATCGTACTTGACTCACTTTTTTTTTTTTTTACTTGCAAGGAGTAAACTGTTTAGAAAAAACACTCACATGCACACGTCTTAGTATATTTCCTTTTTTTAACTCAACTTATTAAAAGGAATTTAATATTACGTGCAATACCTACAGTATTTCTGTTTATAATAAACTAGCCTGAGTTGGAGGTGCGTGTTGAGCAAAAAAAAAAGTGGTAGTAGGCAGGCAGGCAGGCAGGTTTGAACCCATACCGCCAATAAGGAAAAGAACACGAAAAGATGTGACGTCTTTGCTGTTGCGTTCATCACCAAACCGGAAGTGGTGAGGGTTTAAATCAAGGCTAGACAATCGAAAAGAGGGAATGACTTTTGAAAATATTGGTGAAAAAAAAAAAAGCGACACTTCCGTGTAGAAAAGTGCCCCGTTGAGAGTGAAAAAAAATTAATGTTTTTGGCCAATTTTTCAATATTTGTCCAAAGAATTGAGCTTCAAAATGATACTAATCTTGTGAAAATCCGTTGCCTCTGTTTAAAGTTTTAGGCAGACATGCAAACATACATACATCTGAAAAAACAGTTGGAAATGATTTATATACCATACATTACGACCATGTAATCCCTACAGTCACCTACCTTGAAAATGCTGCTGTGAAACCTGACATAGTTATATGGAATAAGTCAGAAAGAGTTACAACCTTGATTGAAGTGAGTGTTCCTAATGATGGCGGTCTTAACAGAGCTGAAAGAGAGAAAAAGACCAAATACCAAGGTCTCATGTATGATATGAAAAGAAACTGGAAGGGGATATCAATCATACCAGTTATCATAGGTGCCACAGGACTTATGAAGAAGAACCTGAAGTCCTACCTAACTAATATTCCTGGTGAACCAAGTGCAAAAGAGATTCAGACAATTGCACTTAAGGGAACAGCGAGGATACTAAAAAGAGCTCTCGGTTGGTTTCAATAAAAAAGCGGGGCAATGTTGGCAGCTGGTTTGGCTGCCCCATACCCAGCATTACAATCTTCAAAGGAAGAAAAAAAAAAAAAAAAAAAAAAATTAAAAAATTAAACAGACAGGTGAGATTTATTATAATAAAGAAGAAATCTGCATTAAATAAAATATAATATTTATGCATATCTTATGGCCAGGCAATGCTAGTCGATGAGAAAATTCAGAAATAAGGTAGGTTGAGGTAAAAAAAAAAAAAAAAAGATAGAAATGGTCACAGTTAACTTTTTCTTTTTACTTGGGTGGGGGTAGTAATGCTTGTTAAAGCCCGGGGGGGCTATTCTAAGATATAGGTTAATAAGTGTTATGCAAATGGCGAGACGTGATGATCAGTATTGGTGGAACTTGGGTAGGATTTGATTATCTAAGAGGATGGCTCAACAGGAATGTATTTACATTAGACTTGAAAATGACCATGTTATAGTCAGTTGGAAAGCAGCCCCATAGTATTGCGTTCCATATTTTATGTAGAAACATAGGAAAATGGCAAGTGCAAGGTTTTTTTAGAACTGAAATTCATGCCCACTTAATTTGCTTTTCGAGTTCAAAATGGCACATAAAATCTATCTCCTAGCTTATATATTGTAAAAACAAATCAAACTAAATAAGTCCCTTTTACATTATCTGAAGTCGAAACAACCAGTGTATACAATAAATTGAACACAAGTCAATATTTTACCTATAACTATAGAGAAATAGATAGTTCATCGGGAGGTGGGGAAGTTTTTTTTTTTTTTTTCTAAAGTTCAGATATAACGATGATGAAATGGAAACAAATGTGAATTAATAAACTGGGGATGTCAAGTTCGAATCCTGTTGGTTTCATAGAACCATTTTCATTATGTTGCCAATCTCTACATAGTCAAGAATTCTCGAAAGAATTCAGAAAAATCAATGACGAACAACATTGAACCAGTAAAAAAAAAAAAAAAAAAAAAAAAAAGGTGTATAATGTCGATCCAGAATTTTGTTTCATTCTCCAACTGTTAATTGACCTTTATTTCAGCAGATAATCTCATCTTTATGCTCTCGTCTTAAGGTCAATCCAATATTATGTTCTTCTTTCTTGTATTCTGTGTTTGCATTCGTCCTAGTCTAGCTGGCCTAGAGCACTCGCCAGAATTTTTTATCATTTGTTCCAAAGGACATGTGAGGTTAGAATAAACATGTTTATATTTTAGTTCCTACTATATTTTATGATAAAAGGATTGCAGAAATCAAATTTTTACATAAAGGTGTTGAGAGAACTGGAGGGATGAGGGAAGAGAGACCGATGGGGGGAGGGATGGGGGAAGAGAGAGCAAGAGCAGGAGGGATAAGGGGAAAGAGAGCGGGAGGGATAAGGGAGAAGAGAGCGAGAGGGGGAAGAGAGCGAGAGGGGGAAGAGAGCGAGAGGGGGAAGAGAGCGAGAGGGGGAAGAGAGCGAGAGGGGGAAGAGAGCGAGAGGGGGAAGAGAGCGAGAGGGGGAAGAGAGCGAGAGGGGGAAGAGAGCGAGAGGGGGAAGAGAGCGAGAGGGGGAAGAGAGCGAGAGGGGGAAGAGAGCGAGAGGGGGAAGAGAGCGAGAGGGATAGGGGGAAGAGAGCGAGAGGGATAGGGGGAAGAGAGCGAGAGGGATAGGGGGAAGAGAGCGAGAGGGATAGGGGGAAGAGAGCGAGAGGGATAGGGGGAAGAGAGCGAGAGGGATAGGGGGAAGAGAGCGAGAGGGATAGGGGGAAGAGAGCGAGAGGGATAGGGGGAAGAGAGCGAGAGGGATAGGGGGAAGAGAGCGAGAGGGATAGGGGGAAGAGAGCGAGAGGGATAGGGGGAAGAGAGCGAGAGGGATAGGGGGAAGAGAGCGAGAGGGATAGGGGGAAGAGAGCGAGAGGGATAGGGGGAAGAGAGCGAGAGGGATAGGGGGAAGAGAGCGAGAGGGATAGGGGGAAGAGAGCGAGAGGGATAGGGGGGAAGAGAGCGAGAGGGATAGGGGGGAAGAGAGCGAGAGGGATAGGGGGGAAGAGAGCGAGAGTGGGAGGGATAGGGGGAAGAGAGCGAGAGTGGGAGGGATAGGGGGAAGAGAGCGAGAGTGGGAGGGATAGGGGAAGAGAGCGAGAGTGGGAGGGATAGGATAAAGAGAGCAAGAGTGGGAGGGATAGGAGAAAGAGAGCGAGAGTGGGAGGGATAGGAGAAAGAGAGCGAGAGTGGGAGGGATAGGGGGGGGAGAAAGGGAATGAGGGGGAAAGAGAGAATGGTATCATCTGCTTTGACTGACAACTTATTTCTTATTGCACATGTTCTACATACAATAAACAAAATGTCTTTATTTGCAATAATAAGCCCAGAAACTGTTGATTGGAATTCAACCAAACATGATAGGCACAAAGGTCATGTGAAGTTGTCTTCAGTTACTCTGACACATGATAATGGGTTAAAGGAGACATTTATCATGGAAATGAACCTCCCGACAAGACTGTAAAGTGATAGGAAAAGATGGAAAACGACATGGAAGCAAAATTAATCTGTCTTTTAGCATAACAACAAGAGGAAAACAATTCTACAATGCGTCTAAAACCAAGCATCTCTCATTTCACCATCAACACTCGGATCCTTACTTTGCCTCAATTCTAAATGAATGGCTCTTCTCTTGAGGAAGCTTCCTGCTTTGATAAACTTCCAAGACTGATCTTCACTTGAGACAAAGTGGAAGACTTACATCAAATTCATTACAAAGCCGATGGAAAGATGCTTGCTCTCATGTACTTGTTGTCTCCCTGTGTCTACTTTCATTTTTTCTCGCTCACATGCCTCTATTCTGAATTCCGGATGGATTGTAGAGTTTGAAAACGTACACCTGAAGGTCCAACGTGATATCGGCTGAAACGTTGTGAAAAACAGCCTAAATGAGAATAATAGATTGAATAATTCAATTACAAATTTAGCAATCAATCCTCAGCTCAAAAATTACGAACCGAAATACTAAGTTTGCAGTACTCAGATCTTCCATTTTCTATTAGTGTTGGAACGATTAATCAGAATCAGAAAAATCAGAACTTTTTAGAGTATCGGAATTGGTATCACAAAAATGTCAGCTCATATTCCGATGCCAAAACCGATTCCTTAAATTATCTTTTTTATTTGATTTTGGTTTCAGAAACATCTTCCACTGTTTGTAGTAATAATAAAATAATATTTATTGATCTCTAAACTTCCAGACTAAAATCTATAGATCACCCCCCTCACAAGTGTGCTTTTACGTTTCAGAAAATATAAGCACATTTAAGATGTGTTTTTTTGTTCATGGTGATCGGAACAAAACAAGACTTTTATAGTTAAATATTTAGAGATTTATAAAGAATCGGAATCAGTAATTGTATTGGAATCGGAAATTTAGTACGGAATTGGTAATTGTATGGGAATCGGGAAAAATAATGGAATCGTCCCATCATTAATTTCTACTATCATTTTTTTCTCACTCACATACCTCTATTCCGAATTTGTAGCAGCGGGCCGTCGTAAGTGGACTTTTTTTTTTTTTTTTTATTACCAAAACGGTCATTAACAATGCTTTTTTTTAAAGTTAAACATATTTCAAACTTATAAATTATTGCACAGTAAAAATAAAACGAAAATCATTTTTATTTCGAATTATTTAATCAAAAAAAAAATTTCATTCAACAATTTAAAGAGAAATATGGTAAAAAAAAATGAATTAAACTTGAAAATACTATGAAAAAAAAGAAAAAAAAAGAAAAAGCTTTTTAACTTTAGTAATCAATTAAAAATTGTAATTTTACTCAATTATATAATTTGGAATAAGAAAAATGATTTTTTGTTTGAATTTATTTATTTTTTACTGTGCAATAAATTTATATCAGTTTGAAATAATAGGTTAAACAAAAAAAAAATTTAAAAAAAAAAAAAAAATGAACGGTTCTCATGTACTCTTTGTCTACCTGTTTCTACTTTCGTGGGTTCACTGATCTCGGCCAACTGCTACAAATTCAGAATAGGGGCATGTAACTGAAACAAAAACGAAAGTAAAAACAAGGAGACAATAAGTGCATGAGAACCGATCATTCTACCACTCCACAAGGTATCTTACACCTAACGCATTCCTCTACCTGTAGAATAGTTAAATGCGTTTTAAGACGGTGTACTGTTGACAAAGTATAAAAACAACTTTGAAATCTAATGGAGATGCTTCTCTTCTCTTTCCTACAACCATATCTTCACAGGAGAAATGTTGCTGACCTTTCTCTGCCTAATCATTATTTTCACGGTAGGTGCTCAACTAAGGCCTAATCTATGGTTTCCCTTGTAAAAATTTACAACAAAAACTTGTCTATCTACAACCACTGTCAATAATTTCCCTTTCTCCTGTGTATTAAAACTAAACAAAAATTCCAAAAAAGAAATATCCGCCCGTGGAGCATATACAGAGGAGACTATTTCTCAGCTAACTACAACAGTTGTTTTCAAGTCCAATATAAACAAATTATTGTTGTACCGTCATTGTAGAGAAAATAAATGTTACAAAGAAAAGAGAAAATAAAAAAACGGACGAGAGAGAAAAAAAAACGGACGAGAGAAAAAAAAAAATGGACGAGAGAAAAAAAATGGACGAGAGGAAAAAAATGGACGAGAGGAAAAAAATGGACGAGAGGAAAAAACGGAAGAGAGGAAAAAACGGAAGGAAAAAACAGAAAAGAAAAAAAAAACAAAAAAAAAAACAAAAGAAAACAGAAAAGAAAAAACAAACGGGAAAAAAAAAACAGAAAAGGAAAAAAACAGAAAAAAAAACAGAACAGAAAAAAAACAGAACAGAAAAAAAACGAACAGAAAAAAAACGAACAGAAAAAAAACGAACAGAAAAAAAACGAACAGAAAAAAAACGAACAGAAAAAAAACGAACAGAAAAAAAACGAACAGAAAAAAAACGAACAGAAAAAAAACGAACAGAAAAAAAACGAACGGAAAAAAAACGAACGGAAAAAAAAACGAACGGAAAATAAACAAGAACGGAAAAAAAACAAGAAAGGAAAAAAAACAAGAAAGGAAAAAAAACAAGAAAGGAAAAAAAACAAGAAAGGAAAAAAAACAAGAAAGGAAAAAAAACAAGAAAGGAAAAAAAACAAGAAAGGAAAAAAAACAAGAAAGGAAAAAAAACAAGAAAGGAAAAAAACAAGAAAGGAAAAAAACAAGAAAGGAAAAAAACAAGAAAGGAAAAAAACAAGAAAGGAAAAAAACAAGAAAGGAAAAAAACAAGAAAGGAAAAAAACAAGAAAGGAAAAAAACAAGAAAGGAAAAAACAAGAAAGGAAAAAAACAAGAAAGGAAAAAAACAAGAAAGGAAAAAAACAAGAAAGGAAAAAAACAAGAAAGGAAAAAAACAGAAAAGGAAAAAACAGAAAAGGAAAAAACAGAAAAGGAAAAAACAGAAAAGGAAAAAAACAGAAAAGGAAAAAACAGTACAGAAAAACAAAAAAGAAAGAAAAATAAAAAAGGGTAGGGAATCGTGTTATTATTAGTCTTCTGTTCCTTGCGATGTACACTGCATACAACGTGTTGGTTCCGTACTTAATATTACATTAATTCAATCCTGACCAATTTCAACTATCGGTCAACAATCATCACGATGTTGTTTTCACAGTTCACCTGACCAACTCATTACTTCCTCAATTGGCCTTTTCATAAATGGTGACTTTTTTGTAAAAGAATAAAACAAATAAATCAATAAAACTTAAAGCACCCACTCCTCCCTGTGCTCCAACGGTATTGGAAACGTAACAAAACTTCTGAACAACCTCAGAAGCTTCGTTACTTAAATATACTTTCTCCACATCAGACTTCTCTCTTTCTCACTTTACCCCTCTCTCTTCACCTCTGTCCTACAATTCTCAATTTCGTAAATATGTTGGAATTCATAGATGAAAGATAAAAATCACTAGACTTACATCCTCCACCTCCCCAATCACAAAAAAAAAAAAGATAAAATAGTAAAAATCATGGTATTTTTGTCCATTAATGGAAATTGTTAATGTGCAGTCATTGACATTATCAAGGAAGTGACTGGCTTAGTGGTTAACAACGTGGGCCAAGTTCGAATACAGTTCATTCCACAGAAACACTTTCACTTAAGGATGTTGACAAACTTCATGTGGTTGCTTCATGTGGTTGCTTCTAAAAGAATTCTAACTAGAATGCCAACAACAATCATCCGATTCATACGAAATGATGTTCAAGAAGCAAACAGCAACACCAAGAAAATGACGATGGCTCAGTAGTGGTTAACAATGCAGGCTGACAACCGTGGTGTGCCAAGTTTGAACCCAGTTCGTTCCATAACACTGACTTGAAGATGTTAGCAACCTTCATGTGGTCTCTAGAAGTGTAAGCCATGTTTAGTTTCATAAAAGTTTCAGATGGTTCGTTGTTTTAAACAAGTCTTGAGAGATGACTGGTTTGCAGTAGACAGTTCCACAGAGCAAAATATTCTTACCGTGTCGAGACGGGAAGAAAACAAAAAACATGTGAAATTGCTACAGAAAAGGTTTAATATTTATGAAGCAAATCTGGTTTCTGATTGGTTGGTAACAGAACGTGAATTAATTCGATTCGTCAGTTCATAGCAGCATCGTTTATAAATAGAATCGTCCGACTGTGCGGGATCATACCCCATTACAAGTCCAAAATATTGCAACATGATCCTTCTTATAAGTACCCAATATCCTTATAGAAAGGATTTTTAATAGAAAGATATCAGAGAAACAGATGTCAACAAAAATCAGCAAGAATGATACTTAACAACAACAACGGGGGGGGGGGATGTGGTTTAATGGCTAAGAAGGTGGGCTGACAATCTGGGTGTGTCACAGTAGTATCTGTTCTGATGCTACACTTCACTTTGTCTGTCCTTGGTCAGTAGAGGAGAAATCCTTCATGACTGAGAATTTTAATGTTTGTTCCTATCCAGAGTGCCCCTTTTTGAGGGAGATGGATTATCTTCACATTAAAAAAAACAGACCTTGCATCCAACTCTGCCCTCGTGAGGAAGCAAGTAAATACAAACCTGGGTGTGCCAAGTTCGAATTCAATTCATTCTACAGAAAGACTTTCACTTAGGGAAAATTGTACCTATTTACTATGCCTCCCCACGGGACAGAGTTAGACACCAAGGTCGTTTTTTAACGTGAAGAAAAGGTACAAAAATAAAAAATTGTCTCAGGCGTGAAGGACTGATCCTCCACCGAAAGAGAACAAGAAATGGAAGTGCAGCATCTAAAAAACAGATACTACACTTTGATCTTGACGAAAAGGCCAAGTATTTTGACAAAAAATTGTATTGTGCATGATTAGCGCGGATGTCATTCGCTTAAGAAAAGAAAGAGAAAAAGTCTTAAACGGTAGCTATGCTTAAACTCGAAACCTGACCGACACAAGACAAAAATGTGTCTTATGCAAATTGTCGGATTTGACAATGTAAAAAGCCAGCATTTCTTCAGTTGGGAAAGATTTTTTTTTTTTTTTTTTTAGCTCGACGTCACAATCTGGTGTCAGTGTTGAAGAAAGCTTGTTTGCGATCATGTCCAAAAGGGAACAGGACAGATTTTTGTTACATGTGTGCTTTGACGATCTAAAAATCATTTTTCTTTAACTCAACAATTAGAAACTTCACATGGTCCTTCCTGTAGGTACCCGATATCCTTCTAGAAAAAAATTCTTAATAGAAAGATAGGGAAACGAATGCTAACAAATCATCATCATCATCATCATCTACATATATATAAAAGCGAAAATGTGTGTTAGTGTGTGTGTGTGCATGCATTTTTTCTGTATGTCCATCAAAGGCTTTTTTTCGCGGGGATTCTCGGGGGGGGGGGGGTTACTATTACTTTTTATATGCTATCGGGATCATAATATGGAACACTTACGAAACGACGTCGTAAAAGTCTTATTTCAGCGACTTTTACCTTACAAAATTCGTGCTGTGAATTAATTTTTCTTTTGCTGCTGCTGCTTCTGCTATGGTGCGATATTTGACCTAGAAAACGACCTGGGTTTTTAAATGTTTATTTTTGATTCTTTCCAAGTCCCTGGCTTCCTGGTGTCATGCTATTAACCTCAAGGTTTCAGGTTCGAGCCTATCTCCTTCCCAAAACTTTTTTCGCTGTTTATTTTTTTTTTTTAATTCTTTTTTTTTTTTATATTTAAACAGGGTTATTACTTTTAGTTTCCATATACACCCGCCCCCAATACACAGACCTACAGTTTTAATATTGAAATAGAGTTGTTTTTTTCTTTTTATTTTTCAGATTTTTTAAAAGAAGTTTTAACATCATTTGTTTTGCATCACGTCTGTTTTTGTTTTTTTCCCCATCACGGTCGTGTTTTCTTTTTTAGTTTGTGTTTTTCCGATTTTAAGAAATTTTAACATCGTTCGTTTGCATTACGTTTGCTTTTTTTTTTTTTTTATATTTAAACAGGATTATTACTTCGCTTATTCTTTTGTTTTGACTTACCCACCCCCAACACACACACACCTCTAAACACCCGGGCAATGCCGGGTCCCGGCTCTCCGTGGCCCGGATGACAAAATCGCAGTGTAGTATCTGTTCTGGCAGATTCTGCAAGCAAAGACCATATGTGGGGTTGCCTCCACATATAAGACCTTGGTGAATGTAGGGAAAACCCTTCATACCAATTGTCACTATCCAGCTCCCCTACTCCCCCTTCACTCCTCACATTAAAAATTGGCCTTGTTCCTAATTTGCTCGGTGGGGGAGCAAATAAATACACACCCCTGCTCATCTATAATATAAAAGCGAAAATGTGTGTGCATTTTTTCGTATGTCTGCCAAAAGTTTTTTCCGGGATGGTTCTCGGCTTACTCGCTCATTCTTGTAACTTTTTATATGCTACACTGATCATAATATCTCACATTTACGAAACGTGGTCGTAAATATATTTTATTATTTCGGACACTTATTTTACAATTACAACAAAATTCGCGCTGTGAATTCGTTTGCTGCTGCTGCTACTATGGCAAAATATTTGACCTAGAAAAACCACCTTCAATTTTTTTAAACGCTTATTTTCGACTAATCAAAAGTCCCTGGCTTCCTGGCCTCATGGTATGTCATCAGACTATTGACCTCAAAGCTTCAGGTTCGAGCCTACCTCCCTCCCAAAACTTTTTTCACTGTTTTATCTTTTATTTTTCTTTGTTTTTTTTAATAATTGTTTTCGAGCCTACCCCCCTATCAAAACTTTTCTTTTTTATTAACCCCCTCCCTCCAACACACAACCTGGCAATGTCGGGTAACCCCCCGCTAGTCTATAATATAAATCTCACCTGTCTGTTTAAATGTAGGTCTCACAAAAACTTTGAGAGGTGATGCAGTTTCACGAGATCTGTATCATTTTGAAGCTCGACCCTTCGGACGACAGATATCGAAAAATTGACCAAAAACATTAATTCCTTCACCCTCAGCTGACCACTTTTCTTTAGGTAGGGGTAGTCGCTTTTTTCGCAAGTCATCGTCTCTTTTCGATTGTCTAGCCTTAATTTGAACTTATGTCGCTTACGGTTTGGCGATGGGCGCAGCAGCTAACACATCAAATTTTTTTTTTTTTTTTTTTTTTTTTTTCACTTTCTTTGCCTCCTTTGCAGTACGGGTTCAAGCCTGCCTACCTACTACTATTTTTTTTTTTTGCTCAACACCCCCCCCCAAACACCCGGACAACACCGGGCACACCCAGGCTAGTCATGAATGATGTTCAACAACAATCAGCATTAATAACAAAACTCTGAAGAACAATAATAAAGAGATGTCCTCTCCACAGTTAATTAAATGGCATAGCAACATACTTAAAAAATCATTAGACATCACTTTTTTTCCCCCCTTTTCTCATCAAAGTCCAATTTTCACAGGTTTCGACACAACACTCACCCTCGTTGCAAACACCACCTCCAACAGTTACCTCCCTTGCAAATGAAATATTTTCAAAATGAGATTGGAGAAATGTTTTTGTGTTCATGTAAATATCTCCGCTCTAATAACCAGAATAGTCCGCTTTCTCTTTCTGTCGTTTCAAGTCATGCATACCTATTCACATCCACCAGACCATTTCATCTCAACAGTACATCTAAGGGTGGAAGGGGCGTGACTATCTAATGAACCAAAGCTATTACTCTTTGATGTTGAAACACTATAATAAGATACACCCGGGGGAGGAGAAAAAAAAAAAAAAATTTGCAAGTTAAATTTTCACACACAATTTTTCATTTATCTCTCTTTCATATATGTATATTAGCAGGCTGCCCGGCCTTGCCCAGTCGTAAAATATGCATGAATATTATATTTTAAATAATGCAGATTTCTTATCGTAAACAGAAATACCGTAGATATTAAACGTAAATTCCTTTAAAATAAACTGAGACGTGCATGCGAATACGTTTTTTTACTAAACAGTTCACTTCTTGTAAGTAAAAGAAAAAAAAAAATACCCGGGTCGAGATCAAAACCAAAATCTAAAGACAGTGAGTCAGGTACGATAATCATTGGGTCAGCTGATCTTTAAAGTGTTGTCAAACCTATTTATCCGTAACATTAGGAAACTGCAATGTTTCTTGACCGCGCATGCACATTCATGAAACAGTTGAGAACAGATAAAAAGCTTTTCGGATGAAACAGTTTTCCACGTGTCTGAATACTCTATATACAAAATTTCAAATCTACAGATCGTAAATTCGTTGAGTATATAAGTTGGAAAATGTCTTCACACACACACACACATTCTGACTTTTATAGATATACCAGCCGGCCGCAAAATACACTTAAATATGATATTTTGATTAATGCAGATTTCGTATTCATTATTATACTTAGCCGTACCCAGAAACACGTTGCTGTGGCTCAGTTTGTGTAAATGAACCCCCCACCCCACAAAAGACAAAATTCATTTTCTTTTTTTCTTTTTTTTTTTTTTAGGAATTAGTGTGGCAAACTTTTGTATTTTTTATTTTCCATGATAGAAAAATATCTGTAAATAAAGAAAATAGTTTATGCATTTATTTATTCGAGGACTGTTATCCTCATCTATCATTGTTGTTTCACGCAATTTGTGAATACGTAAGTAAAGGCGGAATGAAAAGTAGGTAGATGAATTTTTTTTTTTTTTTTTTTTTTTTTTTTTTTTTTTTTTTTTACACTTTTGTGATAGCAATTTATCGTTGCGAGCCGCATGGTAAAACGAACATACGGACACAGAAACACGCAAGAGAAATAATAATCGGAGTGAGAAAAGAGCGAGCGAGAGGAGTTGGGAAGAATATATACAGAATGGGGAAGGGAGAAAGAGAGAGGAGATAAAGAAAAAATTGTAGATAAGGTTGACACCGTAAAATGTTTTGTTTTTTTTATTTCGGCAGAAAAAGAAATGTAAAGAGTAGATATGGGCAAAAATGTTGGTAAAAAGATAGGACGTAGTTTTGAAAGCCGGTTTATCATAATACTTTTGTAGGTTTTTTGATTGTACTTAAAAAATTAAAAACTAAATGGAAATACTTGTACACATGAAAAAAAAAAAAATTATAATGAAAATTTTTTTTCGGCTGACAATTTCAACTAAATTTGGATGTTAAATTCATCGTAAAAATCCTTTGATATTAATTTTCTGTGTCTATTTCAAAGATAATTAGTGAAGTCCTAAAATATTGAATTAAAAAAAAAAAAAAAAAGAAGCTTTATTAGCCCCCAAAAGTGAGAATCACAAATATGGAAGCCCAAATATCAGATAGTCTAAATGTCTAAAAAAATGATGTGAGATAGTTTAAAGGAGGTAGGGGGTGCTGGTTTTCTTTTTTTTTTCTTCCCAGCCATGCATCTGTACATTCCTATTGTGAACGTTTGTATTTTTTTTTTGTTTTTAACTAGGCATCACCACTTATCAAGGCCCGAAGGCCACTCGAAGATAAGGTTAAAGAGTGTACACTAGTCAATTGAACAATATAGTAATGAAAATTCGGTAAATTTGTTAACTTAAGTGGAATGGCTCATCAAGAACTTGTTTACGTTGGGTTTGGAGACAATCAGATTGTAATCTGCTGGAAAGCAGGAAAACGGAAGACAGTTTCACAGGCGTGCACTTCTTAGAAAAAAGCTTTGTTCATGGAATCTACGTTTAGGTTTAGGCACAGATACAAAGTGTGGGAAATTGTTAATAGTGTTTTCAGACAAGCGTTTCTTGTGAAAGTCTGGCGAGGGGGGGTAGATTCGCAGCACTTCTTCTGTGAGAAAGAGGTTGCAGGGAAGAAAAAAGGGCATCCCCTACAAGGCTATAAAGTCTATTTTGAACTCTATCAAGTCAGGATAAGTCCTTTATAGCAGCTCCTGCCCAGATGTAGCAATAGTACTTCATCCTTGGACATACCTGGCTCTTATATAGATAGAGAATGGCATCAACAGTGAAATATCTAATGGATCGATAGAAGGATCCGACCATTTTTCCAGCGGCCTTGACAACAGATTTGATGTATGTGTTCCATTTCAAGGTCAAGCCCAGAAGCTTGTCAAAACATGAGGCCTCCCCAAGACGAGAGCCATTCATTTCAATTGATGCCATATGTGGATCAGGGCGTTGATGAGGTAAAGATAAAAGCTTGGTTTTAGATGCATTAAAAGTAACCAGCCACCTCTTTCCCCATTGTACAATGTGCTCAAGATCAGAGGAGAGAGAATCGGAGAGAACTTGGTCATTTACGGATATGCTACCATAAATGGTAGTGTCATCAGTGTAAATGTCTACAAATGATGTAAGGATGGGATTTGAAAGATCATTAAATGTAGATTTTAGAGTTGAGCCCAGGATGGACCCCAGAAGGACTCCAGCATTAATACTGTGAGCTTCTGATTTCTTCCCATCAACCACTACTCTTATGAACCTATCAGAGAGGAATGATTTAATAATTGAGAAGACATTTCCAGCTATACCGTAGTTGGAGATCTTGTGAAGTAGGCTTTTATGCTATACCCTATTAAAGGCCTTTGATATGTCAAGAGCAATTGCCCTAGAAAGGTAGCCTCTGTAGAGAGATTCGCTAATCCTTTGAGATATAACTGTAAGCACATCTGCTGTAGATCTAGCAGAATACAAACCACATTGCGTGTCACTAAGAAGGTTATTTTTGCTGATATGGTTGACTACTTCTCTATTTAACAGATTCCAGCAACTTACTCATGACACACAGGAGACTTATTGGCCTGTACTGAGAGGAAGATGACCAATCACCTGAATTCTTAAATACAGGCCATACTGATGAGATTTTCCAGGGTGTTGAGAAGCAATTCTCCTTAAGACAACGCTTAAACAGCTTTGTAAGTATGGGCGCTAGTTCTGATTGAAGTTTTTTGAGCACTATAATTGGAATACCTTCAGGGCTGATTGCCTTACTGGAATTAAGGTTTTTGATTAGCTTGACAACATCACGTACAGATATTTGTATATCACATAACGTTTTGATACAGGAGGAAATAGTGGGGGTTGGTGGCCTTGGTCGCAAACGCTAGAATTAGCTACAAAGTTCTTGGCAAAGAGTTTGGCTTTGTCTGATGCTGACGAGATTATCTCACATCCATCGATGATGGTTGGGATAAAACACATGCTTCTGTTCAGGATTCTGTTTGCTATTTGCCAAAACTGGTGGGAACCAAGTCGCTGCTCAGTTACTTTGGACTGAGCATATAACTCTCTTGCGTTCTTTATTACTCTTATACAATGGTTGCTAGCAGTCCTGAAAGCGGCTTTAGTTTCCATACATCTATTACGTTGGAAGTAATGGAAAAAGTGATTTCTGTGTGCAATGGCAGCAGCACATTCTGGAGAGGTTTTTGCTGGAACTTTTTTGAGGATATAAAACGGTCTATACCTACAATTAACCATTCCATCAGGAATTACCATGTTTTAAATTAATTATTTTTATGTTCCCGCTTTAAATTCATAAAACAAATATTTATTTTTCAAGATTATAATTAGAATCTTACATATAAAAATGTGAAACATGTAATTAAAAAAAAAAAAAAAAAAAAGAGTAGAAATATTTTTTGTTATGATTTTTTTTTTCGTGATAATATTAAATAAACAATGCTTAATTCAATAATATAGGTAATTGAAGAAATTAGTTTTAAAAATAAACGGTTTTGCTTTTGAAATGACTTGTATAATATTTGACTTCCATTTTTTTGGAGGGGGGGGGGAAGCATGTAAAATTTTAAGAGTTTTCTTTTTTTTGTTGTTTGTTTGTTTGTTTGTTTTTACAGCAAGATTTACATTGTGTGACATTAGGAAATTAATTTTTATTAATAAAAAATTATTTCCCCTTGCCAGTTCTTAATAAATAGTGTTTTTTTTTTTTTTGAAGAATTCCTCATGGGACAATGTTTTATAAATAATAACACCAGATGAAAATGTTAGAAAAGAGACAAACATGATTGAAAGGAACAAACATTTAGCGATAACAGTGATATCATCAAAAGTTCAAAAGGCAAAAATCACCAGACTGGAAAGATAAAGCGAAACCATTGTTAAGAGAAAAAAACCCTCCTCCTTCTATTCGCTAAAAGAAGCTATTCACAATGAAAAGTTTATAAATGAAGCAAAGGTTGCATAATACAAACAGCAGTTCCAACTGCAGTTCTCCTGAACTCCCATTGCTGAAATCATGAAATCAAGCAGATTCCAACTGACCACAACATCCGTATCTACATTCTCCAGTGGGGGGGGGGGAGTTGAGCTGGCTCTAGATGAATTAACGTCTTGCACCAGCACAGCCCATCCACGTTGGTTGCTGGAAGCGTCCTCTGCATAAGTAGGTGACTCTCAATTCCAGCAACGAACATCCAAGATCCGAGGGCCTGAAACATACTCCAGATCTTCTGTGATCGTTGACAGCCAAATTTTAAGCTATCCACAGTCAAACATGATGCAATTCTCTATCTACGTTGGACTCCAAGGATGGAGTACTGCTGCCACATCTGGGGAGGAGCTGCTAAAACAGCCGATCCTGCCTTGACAGAGTACAAAATAGACTTCCTAGCTTAGTGGGGGATGCCCTTTTCTCTTCCCTGCAACCTCTCTCCCACAAAAGAGACGTTGCGAGCCTGTCTTTGTTTTATTGCTACTTCCATGGCAGGTGCTCGTCTGAGCTTCAATCTCTGACCCACCCCTCGCCAATCTTTCACGGTAAACACCAGTCTAGCTGAAACCACCGTCAAAAATTTTCCCCACTCTTTATCTGTGCCAAAACCAAAACGTAGATTCCATGAACAAAGCTTCTTTCTTAGAAGTGCACGCCTGTGGAACTCTGTTCCGTTTGCCTGTTTCCCACCTGACTACAACTTGGATGTCTTCAAGTCCAACGTAAACAAATTCCTGATGAACCGCCCTCTTAAGTAAGACACTTTATCAAATCTCCAATACTACCGATTACTACGATACTATCCCACTGATTACTGTACACGCCATAACCCTTATCCCCGAGTGGCTTCCGGGCCTTGATAAGTGTAAAAAAAATAAATAAATAAATAAATAATTCTAATATAAACAAGCTCTTGTTGAATTGTGCTCCCTTAAATAATCCAATTCTACCCAATTTCCGCTGCCGATTAATAATAACTCCAGCAATATTATGAAGTTCAAAAATGCTTCTTGAAAGCAACACCACCAAATTACGCACCTCACTGCAACGTCTCCAAAAATAATTTTCCCAAGAAAAAGAAAATTATCTGCTATAATTGTGGACGACCCAACCACAAAAGTTTTCAATGTCGATATAAACACTCAAAAATGGACTCCGTTGAGAACTTTGAGGAAGAACATACATTTCTATTCACATGTAACTTTGACAATACCACAAACGGTAAAAATCTCCTTGTAGACTGTGGTGCTACAGCGCACGTTATCACCAAGGAATCTGATTTTATTAATTTTGATTCAAACTTTAATCCTCAAAGTCATTTTGTCGAACTTGCCGACGGTAGTCAAATAAATGATATAGTCTTGAAAAGAGGCGATGCTAAAATATACCTAAAAAATAATAAAGGTGAAATCTGTAACTGTATTCTAAAAAATGCTCTGTTCATACCTACATTTAAACAAGACATTTTCCGTGCAGGCTGCAATTAAACAATGCGAATATAAAGTTTGGCCAAAATACATCAAAATTGATATACCCTAATGGAACTGTATTTGACATTAAAGAAAATGGCCGATTATATTATTTAAAATGTATGGTTCCCTCAAAAACTGCCTGTCACGACTTGGAAACCTGGCATAAAATTCTAGGACACTGCAATACAGCTGATATTAAAAAATTACCAAATGTAGTCGAAGGCATGAAAATAATACCTTCAGACGATCTTCCAAATTGTGATGTGTGTGCACACGGGAAAATGACAAAAGATATAAGCCGAACGCCAGACAAAAAAGCTACAAAAATTCTCTCACTTGTGCATTGTGACTTAGCAGGTCCGATCAGCCTGATGGGGAGAAACAATCTAAGGTACGTTTTGAACCTTATTGATGATTTTTCCGGTTTAATTATGGTTTACTTTCTAAAAAACAAATCGAACACTATCTTCATCACTAAGAAATATTTAGCTGATGTTGCCCCGTACGGTTCAGTAAAATGTATTGACTCAGACAATGGGACTGACTTTACTAGTAAAGACTTTGAACTTCTATTAATAACCACCGTACTCCCCGTTCCAAAATGGCACTGCTGAAAGGGCATGGCGAACCCTTTTTGAGATGACAAGATGCCTATTTATCGAATCAAAATTAGCGCATAGTTTATGGACATACGCTTTAATGGCAGCAGCATATATCAGAAATAGATCATTCAATAAGAGGCTAGGAAAAATGCTAAATGAAGCGTTTTGTGGTGTAAAACCCAAAATGAACAGAATGCATCTATTTGGTTCTGATTGTTTTGCATTTATAGAAAACACCAGTAAACTAAATACTAAAAGCAAAAAAGGTACTTTCGTAGGTTACGATAAAAATAGCCCAGTATACTTAATCTACTTCGCAGCTCAAAATGCCATAAAAAGAGTTAGATGTGTAAAATTCATCGCTACATTAAATTTAAAAAATGGCGATCCAGTGGATGAAAAACGTGAAATATTACCTAGCATCTTAATCGATCACAATGAAAATATTAATAACGACGACAATTACAGTAGAACTTTTGACGAAAATATTAACCAGACACGTCGATACCCAATAAGGGAGCGAAAAAGGCCAGACTTCTTACAAATTGAAAAGATACAAGATTACGCCGTGGATTACTGTTATTCGTTGAACAGCGCACCGGAAAGTTATGAGGCGATTAATTCAGAAAATCACCAAGAATGGGAACAAGCTATGATATCTGAATTTAAAGCTTTATCTGAAAATAACACATACGAAATAGTGGCAAAACCAACAGATAAAAATATAATTTCTTCACGCTGGGTTTTTTCCAAAAAATCACAGCTTCTGGCAGTGAAACCAAAATTGAATCCGAAAGGATTTTTCAATTATATCAAAAAAAAAAAAGGGGGGGGGGTAAAATGTTTTTGAATCCTGATGGGGGTACGAGACGAATGGATTCGCCCATCATTTTTATAACCAACGGCTGTGCTAAACAACCAATGAAAACGTTTAGCACAGCCGTTGGTTATAAAAATGATTGGCGAATCCATTCGTCTCATACCCCCATCAGGAGTCAAAAACATTTTTCAACTATGCTGTTGTCTCGCTGGTCACTTTACGCTAATTATTCCTCATCGTCGAGTGGCCTTACAATCTTGATAAGTGGCGATCAAACTCATTGTTTATATTAAAAGGCATGAAGCAACTTGATCAAAGCAACCTTTGGATAAATGTCAAGATTTTTCCTTCTCATAGGGACTAGTCTATTCGTCTAATTAGAAGATGAATTCATACATTCCCAAGAAGTATCAGTGAAAGACTACAGTCAAGGAAGTACTTAAATTCAGCCCAGTCTGCACTTTCCCATGGAAGTGATGTTTTCGTTAAATTTTCACTTTTCACCTTAACAATCACCTTTAAAATGACTTTTACAAATTTTCGGTTATGCTGAAAACGAATATCATATTTAAATTTTCCACAAACAAGTAGTTTCCAGGATATTACGCAACGTAATTCCTTATGTTAACACTACGTATGTGCGAAAAAACTGCCTGAGCGTGATCTAGGATCCACATCAGGGCTTTATGTTGCGAGTGAAACAGTTAAATTTGAGAGTGATTTTTCCAAATGGCGGCCAGAAATAATAAAATGTTCATCTTTTAGCAACTGTATTTTTTTCACCGACAATCTTCCAAAGCTCATTAATGAGTGAAAACAATTTCATTTCAACGCTTATTTTTTTAATAAAACTAGCAAAGTCAAATTATTTGAATAAAAGTTTAATAGAACAATGTACTCTTTATTTTTTATTTTTACAAAGACTGTTTAAAAACATCTTAAAAAAATTTGAATGTTTAGACATTCAAGTCTCAATATGAAATTCTGTGCATATTTAGAATGACATTTTTAACTATTTCTTTTCAGTCTTACGATAGCTCAAACAGTAATGACTAAAGCTGGCGCACTAAATGTTTTGGTTTTGATTCTAGCTGATGGCGCCCAAATTTTTTTTTTTATCTTTTGAAATCACTATGATATACCGGCTACAATATCAGCAATAGGGAATTGGCTTTATTATAAATACAAAATCTGCATGAATTAAAAAATCATATTCAAGCGTATTTTATGACTGGGAAATGCCCGGTGGCTTGCTAGTATTTAATAAATGGAGAGACACTAGAAAAATGTATGTCGTAATTGGAATTAATCGATGGGATGGAATGTGCAACAAGAATCAGCAGCAGGTGTCCAGCCAATGGACATATGTCGCGGATGAACATGAATGGTACTTTGTTTGTAGTGTGTTTATGTTGGCGTATAAAATAAGTTTGCCCATTCATAAAAATGAATAGTATTGTTTTATGCCAACATTCTCACAAACGTTGCTTACCAAGAAAAGTAACAAGCACAAAGCAAGACAACATCCCACCAGGTAAAAGGAACATATATATATATACGCAGCAAGTCAGGCAATAAGTAATAAAACCATCTCAACTATATTCAAAACTCTTTACAGGTTTATACAGGGGATCCAAAAAGACACTGAAGGGTTGAAAATCTTTGTCTCTTTACCATTAATGATTATCTTTTTTCTCCATCTCAGATATTTTACGGATAATGTTTAGGAAATTAATTATGGGTAAGTATAGCATTGAAACAACATACACAAGTTGCGAAATTGTTTTACCAAAATCAGGCAATGCTTTGGCAACAACATTATCTCTTGCTATGGCAATGTCAAATGGCCACCACATTCCCAAGACTTGACTAGCACAGACTTGTGGGGATATCTTAAAAAATATGTTCCTATTTACAATGCCTCCCCACGGGACAGAGTTAGACACCAGGGTCGTTTTTTAACGTGGAGAAAAGGAGCAAAAATAAAAATTGTCTCAGTCGTGAAGGATTTCTCCTCCATTGACAGAGAACAAGAATTTGAAGTGCAGCATCTGAAGAACAGATACTACACTGTGATCTTGTCCTGAAGGGCCAAGTAAGAATATGTTAACAAACCCCAAACCTTGCAAAAGTCTATTAGGCGGGTGTATTGAATAAAAACATCAGGAACGAAATAAGGGAGTTAAATCGCAATCCAGAGATTCTGCAATCTGTCATGAATAATGTTTTGGAAAGAGCACAAATATGCAAAGCTGAAAATGGGCAACATTTAAAAGGCATTATTTTTCATAAATAAAGATAGTTTTTTTTTTTTTTGTTTTTTTTAAATTTCCCAATGTCTTAATCAAAGATGTCATCCAAAATAAAGAATCTTTTTAAGTTCAACACCCTTCAGTGACTTTTTGGACACCCTGTATTATTTGGATTTTTTTAACTGTTTTCATCTTGAATATTATTTTCACAATGTTTCAGTCGATGTAACCTCAGACCGTCTTCAGGTATAACTTATCAAACTCATTAATCTTACACAAGACTTTTCCCGTGGCATAGTGGATAAAGTACTTGCTAACATCAGTTGTAAAAAGTAGCACTTCTGGGGGTTGAAGATGACACTCAAAATACAATTGCAAATTACTTAGGACTTCTACACAGTCATAGCTGATGTAGAGAAAGTGCTACTCACATAAAGAGTTCCGTTTGAAATTCTCTGCAGACTCCATGCTTCGACAGAAAAATTCTCGAGTTCAACAAGATCCGGCCTGGGCCTCCATGGCCCGGGCATCAAAGATCAAAGTGTAGTATCTGTTCCGGCAGATGCTGCACTTAAGATAATTTGTACCAGTCAATGGAGGGGAAACCCTCTAGACTGGGACAATTATTATTTTTGGTAACCAGAGTGCCCCCTTTTTGCCTACTTTTAGGGGAGTTGGTTTTTACCTCACATTAAAAACGGCCTTGTGCCTAATTTGCTCAGTGGGGGAGCAAATAAATACCATCTGTTCTGGCAGATGCTACACTGAAAGACCATTGTCCTTGTGGCAATCAGTTTCTGGTCCATGTAGGGGCAACTCTATATACCAAGAGGCATCACTACCAGCTCCTTCCTTCCTTCCTTTCGGGGACGCTGGTCCGCATTCCCCCTCACCACATTAAAAAACAGCCTTGTGCCTAATTTGCTCAGTAGGGAAGCAAATAAATACCAATATACAGGTGAAGGACATCAAAACTTGCATTGACTGTATGAGAACAATAGTCTTAAATAATCTAAATATGAATAATCAATCCTCATCTCAAATTCACAAACAATCTCGACACGTTTATATTAAATTATGGAAATCATCATTATATTTGGTTTAATGTCAGTTTTATTTTTATGAAAATCGCTCTGGACAAGGCATGAAGTAACTTGATGTAAAGAGCTAAAAGAAAAAATACTTCAAGGTTAAAAACTTGTCATCAACAAATGTTAGATGGAATAGATTCTGACCCAAAAAACAGCAGTTCTTCCCTCTTTGTCAGAAACATCACTCATGGAATCTGTGGACTAACGAACAAAATAAGGGAAGCAAAAGTTCCAGGGCTGCCGAAAGTAAACCCAACATTCACATGCAGGCATGTGTTGGACAGCTTTAAGAAATTGATTTACAAAATAACCTATCTAGTCAGATTTTTATCGGCATTTCATTCAAATCCATTTATATCAATTCCTTACGTTTTTCTCAACCTTCCTCTGTGAACTGGACTGGCTATCTCAACCGTTTTAATCTCAATTCTTTCAAGATGGTCATACCATTAAAGTTTCTTGTTCTGCACATCTCTATATACTGTGTAGATTTAATCTTCCTCTGAGGTCATCAGATCTAACATGGCACATGTATCACATCATTCTCATATTTCTTCAGGATCTATTTCTTTACATTACACTGCATACACACACCTAATAGACTTTTCCCCTAGTTGACAGTGGTAATGCGCTGCTGGTCAGTAATGACATAAGTTAGTTGAACTCATTTCATCCATTCCTAATTCTTGCAATCACACCAGCACCTGCTCCTCCCTGTGCTCCAATGGTATCACAATGGTAACAAAACTTCGACAATCTCAATAGCCCCGCTATCCAAATATACTTTCTCCAGCTCGGAATTCTTATCCATCTTTATTGTACACAAACTGGTCATCTCTCAGTAATAAAGAGAGGAAGAATTGCTGTTTTCTGGGTCAGAATCTATCCATCTAACACTTATCGCTGGTTAGTTTCTGATCTTGGAGTAGTATTTTTGTTTTTTAATAGCTCCATTACATTAAGTGGCTTCATGCCTTGTCTGGAGTGATTCTCATAAAAAGCAAGTTGAGCATGCAGGGTCCACCTCCACAAGTGAAAAATTTACTTTGATCATGACTAATGTTTGTGGAAAATTTCAAAAATAAAAAAAAATACAAGGCATGGTTATTGAGAGAAGTGCGAACAAACAAATGGATGAATGATTTGGGGCAATTTTACTCCTATAATGGCCCTTGAGGGGGGGGCTGGAGTTATTCAGGAAAATCCGTTCTGTTAAAAATTTACTTTCACCATGACTAATGTTTGCACAAAATTAAAAAAATATCCAAGGCATGATTATTCAGAAAAGTGCGAACAGACGAACGGGAGTGAATTACTAGGTCCAATGCCGCCTTTGTCGGCGGACAAAAAAAGTCACTGAACTTCATGTGCACCTAACGCTCACAAGTACCACAAAAAATTAACTTTCATCGTTTCCATAAAAAAAAAAAATAAGGGAACTTTCCTCTTTCTCAGGAATTTTCAAGATTACAACCACTGATCATCACTTTGGTTTTTATAACATTCACTCTCAAACGTTTACTTTCCATTCACCAGTTTTTAACCTAAATAGGTCATCCATCGTTTCTCAGGCAAGTACGAACACATCAGTAGACAACATCTCTTCCGGTCAACCCATACAAAACTACCTGGACAATGCTTCTAAGAAAGGGGCCTCTAAACTTCGGCATGTGAGCCAGCTCTGGTCTGCCAAGGTCTTTAATCTAACCCACGGAGCTGAGGAGTTGTTTTCTTGAAATGTGTGTCCAATATCTGTCAATATTTGTGTAAAGAGTCATTTTTAAATCAATTATGTGAATAAATGAAACATTTGTGGGAGGGGGGGTCCAATTTTGAGTCATGAAAATTGGAGACGTTTTCAAATTGACCCCAGAACCAAAGTTGGACTAACCTGAACGTGTCCGGTTTATTTTTTGATAATTCTCATATCTAAGTTTATGAAAAAAAAAAATCTACCTAACCGATTTCAACAAAAAAAAAAAAATTCCCCAGGACCACTTTCTGTGGAATGGGCCAGCATCTCTTTTAGACAACCCATACAAAACTACCTAGACAATGCTTCTAAGACAGGAGTCTCTAAACCACGGCCTGCAGGTCAGGTCTGGCCAGCTAAGGTCTCTAATCTGACTCAAGGAGCTCCTATGGAAAAAATAAGAATATTCAGGAAAAAAACTTTTAAAAATGGAAATGTGTGAAAAAAGTGCTGTGTTTTTTTGTTTTTTTTTTTGTCCAGGTCATTGTCATTTTGGCCCGTGTAACTCTAAAAAGTCAGCAATACCCCTCCCCCCTTCAAAAACTTTGGAGACCCCCGTTCTAAGATATAGATGAAAAAAAAAAATACACACTCAGTACATGGTTGCCTGGGATTCAGTGGTGTTCGTTTCAATCTTTAGTCTTTTGCACATTTTTAAACTTAAGAGAGACACTTATACTTAATTCAGGAGGAGTTATCCCCCTTGATGGTCTTTACCTTTTAGGCGATTATTTCAAATGTTTCAGATAGATGCAACTATGTATTCCTACTTTGTCAAAGATGTATCTAAATGTGCTGTTAATTCTAACATGATTGCGCATTTCTGCACATTCTTAGCAACCTTCAACCACTCGTTTGTCCTTAGTTTATGCAAAACTCACCAGAAAACAACATCCCTTAGTGTTGTATTCTGAGGGATTCTGTATGACCTGGAGGTGTGCATAGCCAGTGCATACAAAACAGGTATGTATAAACAAGGGGACCAAACTGTGTATATGTAATATAGTCGTCTATGTAATGTCCGTTGTGGGTGTACATTAACATAACACATTGAACAGATATTAGATAGCTTCAACAATAATTCAACAAATGGGACAAATAGCAACATTGTCCACTTGCCGAGATCAGGAAAGGACATACCATTTTGGTAAAAACCATTGCTCCATTGTTCCAGACGTGCTTCTGAAAATGTAAGTCATTTTCTACCCCGACAACTCAGCCAACCAAATTGTTTTTTCCACATTTACATTTATTCCTGTTTCCACTTTTTTGTTCTGGGTTTTTTTTTTTTTTTTTTTTTTTTTTTTTTACATGGGTGTCACCACTTATCAAGGCCCAGAGGCCACTCAAGGATAAGGGTTAATAGGTATACATTAGTCATTGTGATTTTAGCATAGTAAACAGTGGGAATTTTGTAACTTGGATTACTTAGGGAGACGATTCAATTAGAACTTGTTCACATTGGACTTTTTCTTTTTTTTTTTTTTTTTTTCATAGGTATCAACACATTATCAAGGCCAAGAGGCCACTCAAGGATAAGGGTTAAAGAGTGTACAGTAGAAATTGGACAATATAATAATCATTAGTAATGAAAATTTGTTAAATTTGATAACTTATTTGGAACGGCTCATCAAGAACTTATTTACGTTAGACTTGAAGACAACCATATTGTAGTCAGCCGGAAAGCAGGAAAACGGAAGACAATTCCACAGGCGTGCAGTTCTAATAAAAAAGGGTTGCATGTCATTCATTTTTCAGAGATTGCATATTATACTGTCTTTCCAGCTAAATACTTCCATAAATGAACGATTTCCAACCAGCTAAGAACTTACCTATACCGTCTACTCGTTCCAAGTCGTTTGCTCAAGACTCCTAACTAACTGATCACGTATATTTCAAAACAATTTTGTTTCGTCACCAAATCCACGCGACCAAAGACAAATCGAATCATCTACTTTGTCACATATTTTATTTATGCTCTCGCATTCCTTTTTATTAAACCCTATTTGTTTTTATTTATCTAAAATTCCTTCTTGCTATTGTTTATAGAATCTCGTCAAGTTAAATTCCTAAAACGTCATTTAATTTGTCCTTGAATTGCATTTTTCTCTTTAAAACAAATCTAATTCATCCAGATGAGAACTTGACTGTCCTGTCTACTCGTTTGCTCAAGACTCCTAACTGATTACATATTTCCAAATAATTTTGTTATGACCAAAGATATAAATAGAATCATCTACCTTCGTCACATATTTATACTCAAACATGTCTTTTTATTAAAACCTGTTTTTATTTATTTAAAATTCCTTGTTGCTATTGTTTATAGAATCTAGTCAAGTTAAATTCCTAAAACATCATTTAATCCTTTGTCCTTTAATTGCATTTTTCTCTTTAAAACAAATCTTATTCAAATGTATACAATAATAATTTTCTGGCTAAGATAATTCGGCAATACCTCGAGTGTGCTAATATACAACATTAGCACTTCATAAAAAGTTTCATCCATATCGACAAAAGTACAGGTACTTACTGTTTTGTCTCTGGATAAAAATATAGCACCAGTTGTACTTTACTCAGACGTACAATAAAACTGTATTTGATCTATGCTTATTCATCATCTTATTTTAGTTTGTTTAGTTGACTTATTTTACCAGCAGATCAACCTTTTTGTGTTACTTAATGCTGAAGAATTAGTTTTGTTTTGCTTATTGTTTACTTTTCCAGATTCTGAAGCTAGTGCTTTTTGATGGGCACTAGTTATATAATGTTTTTTTTTTTCCAACTATATTTTGTTGTACAACTTTGTTTCTTTTAGAAATTCTAAGAGGTTTTTAGGGTCAACTTTGTAAAAAAGAAAGTCTTTCAGATTGTTTTCTTGATAGTATTTTATTCGTGTTTGATTGAAATCTGTGCAGTTGGTTAGGATAGGTTTCACTGTGTAGGGTTCTTGACATGGGGGTACAGCTTGGTGCTTTTTTGCCTTTTAATAATTATTTAATGTTCAATTCTTCTTTTTTATAATTTTTAGGACCTAATCAATCAACTTTAATCCTCTGTAATTACATTAATCTAGACCTCCTTTTTATTCTTGTAAAAATTTGCACTTGAATTAAGTATCTACTTAAAAAAAATAAATAAAAGGTGTGCATGTGTTGCGTAGTCGTACATATTAAAGATTACGCGGGGGTTCATATTGGGGTCATATAATACGCGAATGACGATGATGAGAGGGAGATAAGACATTTATACAGTTCTGAGGATACTTGGGACTTCATATTGACATACTGACTGGAGATGTATACAAGTTCTTAACACAGAGGAGGGGGAGATGCATAATCCACGAAGGGTTACACAATGTTCATTACAAATGATTAACACATTTGAAAGATGACACACGACAACAGTTTTACAAAAATACACATTCTTTATTCATTGGACCGGTCGAATGCTGATGACGTCAGGAATTCAAATTCGAGATCTACATAGTTTACTGGTCTTCCTTTCGCTTTCACAAGGTCAGCTGACCTCTGACTGACTAGCAGATTGACTGCCAGCTCTTCTGCTGACTGTTCTGCTCTGACTAACTCTAGCTCCTATATTGAGAATCCCCTTTTTCTTATGACGTCAGAAGTGCTTTCCAAATGTGACCAATTCACATGGTTATGCATACGTTTTTCCTAACACACTTTTGACAACAAAAGAATTCTCAACTAACGTATGTTTTAACAATGTATTTTTAATTTGTATTGTTCATTCTTTTTAGCTGACATTTTTAATATTCAGTTTTGCAAAAAAAAAAAAAAAAATTAACAATCAATTCTTTTTACAATATAAACAATATCTAACTATTTCTAATAGAATTTAACAATAAACCTTTTTAACATTCTGATTTCTAACATTCTATTTCTTAACCTTGCTTACAAAGTTCGAGTCTCAGCTTATCCTAATCTCATTTTCACTTATCCAATGTTCTTATTTTTTACATGGAAAGGGGACAGCCTTGTAACACGTGGTGGGGATGGGGGTAGATCTTCTATGAGGGTTGTTCCAAAAGTAAAGCCTATTTTTTTTAAACTCAGAAAGTTTAAAAAATCTACAAAGATGGGAGTGGCACCATTAAAACTAGTAACCTTTTGTACTCTAGAATTTTTTTTTTTTCTACATAGTCACCACTAACTTTTTTGCCAGTAATGAACAATGGCTGTACATGAATGTCTGGAGCGTGGTTTCTCATATGAAAGTACAGCCTCCTATTTTTTTTTTAACTTAAAAAGTTGAACAGCTTCAAAGATGGAAGTGGTACTATTGAAATGAGCAACCTTTTGTGCTCCAAAATTTGTTTTTCTACATAGTCGCCGCCATTCTCAATGCATTTTTGCCAGAAATTCAATGATGCCTTTCTGCTTCTGATGCACATCCATAACAGTAGTGGCTTTCTTAGTCTCACACTATCAATATCTGCAACAGAGAGATGACATTTTTAGGCTATAAATGCATAAGTTCAATCAGTATAACAATGCGATTTTCATTCCCCCCTGATTCATTCAGGCAGAATAAAGAAATACGAGACATCAATTGTGGCACACCCATCAAAGTTTGTTGGATTTTCAAAGTAAAACCCAAATAGCATTTAAGCTGACAAATCTAACTTTGTATCTGACCTGCAAATTTTCATTTGTTATTGTTGTACCATGTTATTGGCAATATAATAATGTACTTCGCTACAATTTTTAAAAAGACGCGTCTGGCTCATTGCACAGTCACAAGATGCGCTTAGTGCGCGACAGTCACAATAAATACATATAACAAACATTTAACTATTATATAATATTTAAACTATTATATAATAAATAATAAGGACCACTAATCAAATGGAAAATTTAACTACGGGAATAATATATAATATATAAAAATATAAAAGCAAAAATGTATGCATGCATGTGTGTTCGCTTTTTCTGTGTCTACAAAAGGCTTTTTTCAGAGAAGCGGTCGGTCGGTTCACAACTTTTTAAAACTTTTTATATCACATATAAATCGTAATATCTCACAGTTAACAACAAAGCTCGCTTGTCTATTTAATTTGCTCGATTTCAGGAAGATAAATATTCAACACTTGTCGCTCGCCGCATGTGGGTTAGTCTTTTTCCTATAACATCTTGGGAAGCGTTCCCGCAATAAATGAAATACTATCCCGTAGTCAAACTTGACCTCATTAACTCATTAAAACGGGCACCTACCAAATCCAAGTAATTAAATAAATTCAAACGTGTTTCCGTTAGCATCTCGCAGTGGAGCAATGGTTAACGTCGCACGTTTTTTTTTTTTTTTTTTTCACACTTGAATTTACAACTTTGCCTCAACGGTTCGAGTTCGATCCTGATACTTTTTTTTTAAAATACCCCCCCCCCCCGGAGTGTCCAAACACACCTCCAAACACCCAGGCAACGCCGGGTACCCCTCGCTAGTATATAATAAATAATAACCACTAATGAAGTGGGGAAAATACAACATAGAATTTGATTTCTCCATTTGAAAAATGGAGCCTCTGTTACAGAGAGGTGTCCGGGAATCACCGGAACACAAGGAGTCAATCCCAGGAATAAGGTGACCTGTAATAGTGTTACAAATACAGGTTGACACAGAGTTCTGCAACCCACCTTCTCCACTAACCTCCACAGCACTCTGATGTTAGTTGTCACTTTTACTTTGATGTGTAATTAAACAAATCTTTATTGAAATCATAAGTGTCTCGTATTCATTTTAACATGAAAATGACTTCGCGGCCAAGAGAAACTTGATGATCACAGCACATTCATACATGTAACACCTCTCTTTGAACAGGGCTTCATGCGAATAATAAAAGACTTGAGAAAAAAAAAATGTTTACCAAGATATAGGACTGCAAAAGGTTCTACGTTTATAGATTTACTGCAGATTAGTTTTTACAAGTGGGTGGCTAAATGATCTATATATAAGAAAAAAAAAAAAAAAAAAAAAAAAAACGGGGGAGGTAAACTATTCAAATAGATGTTACCAAAGGCAAGATAAGTTACTCTTCTACCTATCTGGATAAGTTTTGTGTTTCAACATATTTCAAAGCTTTCATTCTGTTTGAAAAACAAGGAGTGTCAAGTTGGTAAGCTCGACTGACAAAAACATGGCAAACAATAATGTGCCGTCTTTGGAGTGTTAATAATGGCTCAAAAGTCCCAAAATAAACAACATACTAATAGAAATCTACCTAATAAGTGTCATTTGTTGGCTTCTCTGCTAAATCCTCATAGATAGTGATCTTCTGTTGCAGCATTGACGGAGGCCACACAATTGGCATTGTAACCAATGTTGGAATTAACCAACAATACTATACCAGTGCGATAATTAGACGATTATGACTTGTGAAATGAACGCATACAGGCACACATTCACACAATCTTAATACCTGGACAGCTGAATCGTAGATTAATCAAAGAAAAAAAGCTAAATAAATTTTTAAAAAAGTAAGAAAGCTTGCTACATGAAGAGTTTTCAGTGAAAATTAATATTTTATCTAAAATCAATGAAGAATATGTTTGAAAATCGTGTTCAAAAGGTTCTTTGTTATCACTGTTGACAACCATTCCATTGTTAACGTGTCATTTCTCTATCTGGTTATGAAATAATTTGTTTTTAAATAAATATAGGAAGGGAAAAGTTATCTCCCCTTGCGATCACTAATATTTTAATATATTGTAAAAAAAAAAACAAATAATAAATAAAAAATAAAACCTTTGGCTGACTGTGCGCAAAAACGGGTATAGTAACCTTTTTCTTTATCAAGGTTTTGTACAGATTTTCAGTGTCTCTTTTCAAGAGTGTTCAAAGTTTTCCAAGACCTTCTCCAGACAAAATTCAAATTTTCAAAACAAAATTTGATATTATAAACGAAAAAAATTTAATTGACAATAGAAGTCATTTTCATTCATCTCTTTATTTCATGAAGTAGTTTTAAAAAAGGTCACAGTTATTTACATGTAGTTCTCTAATGTGCATCAAAACTGATCAATTATTTATAGCTTGTTTGTTTTGTGCCAGCCGTGTGCAATTTCAAGGCACTTTCACCCATTTTACTTAAAACAAACGTCTTTTCACATACACAATGATATGCCTGTCGGCAATCATATTTAAATTCCATGACCCACTTATATTTGACCAACCAAGCACTATTAAATGTTATTTTTCCCCAATTGTAGATTGTTGTGTTTGTTTTACTTCTAAATTTTGAATTTCTGGCATTGTGGATACAAGAGTAACATCCCTTTTACACAAAATTATTATATGGAAACTATCAGGTAGTTTTGTGATAAAAGGAGGTAACTTTTTGTATACACACTAATATGATGCAATTTCAGAACAATGTATTTCAATTTTATTTTCAATATTTAAAAAATATTGAAATGGTATTTTTATTAATACTAAAAATAATTTAATAGTATTTGTTTTGATTTTATTTTTAATATTGACACAAATTTTTACTGAACATAAAGGATACAATTTTTAAGTCCCTTTCAAGACATTTTCCATATTTTCAAGGATTTTTCAATGTAATAATAGAAATAGAGCCTTTTTAAGGCAAAAGTTAAAATTCAAGGACTTTTCAAGCCTGAGGAAACGATAATGAAGGCGGACAAACAGCAGAACATAATTCACATTTTATATCTACAACGGACATTTAAGAAAAAGGGTGAACGAGCAAAACAAGTCTTGTAAAAGTGTTATACAGTTGGTTCTTTACTTAAAAAAAAAAAAAAAGAAAAACGTTAAAAAATAGACGGAAATTTACAGGAGTAAATGAACTTTATTTTGTCTTGTAAAGGCTACCATAATTTTTTTTTAAACCATCATTAAATTTTGGACTTTTGAATTTTGCCACACAAAATCTATAGAATGAGATAAAAGATGGAATTATTTGAAAATCAGGTACTTCCGTTATATTTTTGCATATTCTTATGGAAAATGCATCTTAAATCTTATTTGACAAAAAAAAAAAGAAAAAAAAAATTGATTCAAAAACCTTTCAAAAAATATATTTAATTATGTTTATCCATCAATACAAAAATGGCGGTCAATGTTTTTTTTTCTTTTCTTTTTTTGGAAAATTTAAAATTCTATTAAAAATAGTATAAAAAAGATTTCATATTATTCTGCTTTTTGTATGATAAAATTCAGGCTTTTATCTTTCTGGTAAAAAAAAAAAAAGTTGCTCAAGATTAATGAATTTTACCTCGTTATAAAAAAAAAAAATTTTTCTTTCATTTTTTGGCCATGTCTTATTAAAAAGCATATATAAAGAATGTTACAAGTTGAGGAAAACCAGTTTGTGTGCAAGGCGTATAACACGATGGAGAAAATCAAATAGGGGGAAAAGTAACACATCATACAATAAGTCCCAACCTGACAGATGTCACTAATAAAAAAAATTCATATGATTTTTATAAAATTTCGTGACCTGTTGCATGAATGTATGTTATAGCTAGCTATCAAACAGTGAACATATTAATTATGCCAAAAATGTGCGTGCTTGCACGTACAACGGCTACCACTTTTAACATGGCTTAATATCTGGAAAATTACTTATTTGCAGAAAATTTAAATTCGATAGTCGTTTTCAGCATACCCAAAAACATAAAAGTCGTCATTTTAAAAGAAAAACCAAGTAAAAATTGACCAAAACATTTTCATATTTGCTTAAAAAAACAAAAAAAAAAATAAATAAATTATATACAGTGCTGATCGTCCGTACCTTAAAATTTGTGTGACATCACTTCCGCTAAATGGCTTTGTAAACAGTGAAACTCTTAACAAAAGCCAGTATGACATAAATCACTTATAAGTCAACGGCTATAACTTTTGTTTGTTCTTAACAGGCTAAAAAAGTCTTGTTTGCATAATATTCAAAGTATCAATAAATATTTGCAAGTAATTTTAACGTCTTTAAACTGCAAATTAAGGAATCTAATGCAATAACAAAAGACTTTAAAATAGTTTAAAATCATAAACTAAATAAAGCAAATAAACTATAGTATATTATATATATATATTATAATAATATAATAAAGAAAATAACTGCTATTGCATAGGATTTACTGGTTAAATGGTTTTAATTTCTCCGTTTTTTTTTTTTTTCCTTAATCAACCTATGACTATGAGATATCACTTTTATTACCTTTAGTAATAGTTATTTTTTGTACCATTTTTTTGTTATGTTCCAGTCCACAAAAAAAAAAAAAAATAGATGTTATGTTTTGATAGCTAAGTAGTTTCTTTTTATTAACACGGTTTCAACGATTGGGCAAGCTCATCTAAGTAATTTTAACATCTTTAAACTGTCAATTACAGAATATTGAAGACTTTAAATCACACATTTGTTTTATTTTTGTTTGAAAATAATTCCAACTTGTAATGGAAAATACAAATAAAATTCGTAAAATGCCGATGTAAGAAAAGAAAAAAAAAAAAGAAAAAAGGGATTTAGTTTTGTTTTATTTGCATATTTTAAATGCAAAAAAATTCTTGATTAAAAATAGCTTTCATGGCTTTGTTTTTATTTACTTACGCATGTGCAGAATTTTTCAAACCGGAAGCTGTAAGCCAGATGAACGGTTCAACGCCCAAACAAGATGGAGTTATATATATATATATATATATATATATATATATATATATATATATATAAAATGCACTCTTTTTCCCCCTATAATTTTGACCTTAATAGGATTAAAAAATCAAGACATTTCATGCAAATGTAACATGCACAAACTGCTGCACAATATCTGAGGTGTGTCTTTTTTTTTTTTTTTACACAGTGATCACCACTTATCAAGGCCCAGAAGCCACTCAGGGATAAGGATTATTACGTTAGTGTGGAGATTTGATGAAGTGTTTAATTAAGGGGGCGGTTCATTAGGAATTTGTTAACATTGGACTTGAAGACATCCAAGTTGTAGTCCGGAGGGAAGCAGGCAGACGGAACAGAGTTCCACAGGCGTGCAGTTCTAAGAAAAGAAGCTTTGTTCATGGAATCCGCGTTTTGATTTAGGCACAGATATAGAGTGGGGTAAATTTTTCACAGTGGATTCAGCTAGACGGGTGTTTTTCGTGAAAGATTAGCGAGGGGGGACCAGAGATTGGAGTTCAGACGAGCACCTGCCATGAAAATAACGATAAAACAAGGATAGGCTCGCAACGTCTCTTTTGTGAGATAGAGGTTGCAGGGAAAAGAAAAGGACATCTACAAGGCTACTATTTTGAACTCTATCAAGGCAGGATAAGTCCTTTCTAGCAGCTCCTGCCCAGATGTGGTACCAGTACTCCATCCTTGGACGAACTTGGCTCTTATATAGATAGAGAATTGCATCAGCAGTGAGATATCTACTGGATCGATAGAAGGATCCCACCGTTTTTCCAGCGGCTGTGCCATCTACTAAAACTGAAACCAAAATATTGCATTGCAGCTTTAGTCTATACCGTTTGAGTTATCGTCAGATGGATAAAATATAATTAAAAATAAACTGACTTTAACATAAATGTATATAATTGCTCATGCGTACATATACATGTTTAGCCAACTTCTGCTTGCCACGTTTCAATATTTTCCAATTTTGATCCCTTAACAACCATTTTTTAGCAGATAAAACCCATAAAACAACGGTCAACAAAAAAATACCATCATTTGACCCACCTCAAGCCACTCTGTGACCTTGCGTCTCTGAAGAGATGCACTTTGAAAAAAAAAAAAAAAAAAAAAATGGAGACATAAACACACAGAGACATAGTGAGTTTTATGAATTAGATTAATCTTCAAAATTTGAGTCTAATTGGATTATAGCTTACAAATTACAGTTATTTAAATGAAGCTACAGTTGCAAATTTTTAAAATAAAATGACAAGTGTGGACAATCTTTTTGGCGCTACTGTATTTGTTTGAAAGTAGTTTAAAACTTAATAATGAACTAATAATTCAAAATTTTCTCTTCGGCGTAATGCCAATAATTAAAAAAAAAAAATATTAACATATCTATATTAATATTTTTGCAAGAAACTTGATTAGCATTGGTTTCAGACTGCTGAGATTTTCTGAAGATTGAGTTTCAATATCGGCATACGTTAAGTAGCTTCTAGAAATTGACTTCCAAACGAACCTAACTCTGACCAGGTCTTTATTTGTTCCTCTTATCACTTTCTCCCATGTTTTCCTCAACCATTTATCATCTACTCCTTTCAACTTCGCCACGCAATCAGTCTCCTGTTTATTTCTTGCCATGTGACGCATGTCCTCAATCCTCACTGGCAAGGTTTCATTTTCATACAGCATCACACTACATACACATGCCTGACAGACTTTTCCCTTGTTCAACCGTAGTAATACTCTGCTGGTTACTAATGACAAGTTCGCTGGACGTCATTTTTTTTTTTTTTTTTTACATAGGCATCACCACATTATCAAGGCCAAGAGGCCACTCAAGGATAAGGGTTAAAGAGTGTACAGTAGAAATTGGACATTATAGTAATCATTAGTAATGAAAATTTGGTAAAGTTGATAACTTATATGGAACGGCTCATCAAGAACTTATTTACGTTAGACTTGAAGACAACTCCTAACTATTGCAATCACCTGCTCCACCTTGTGCTTTAATAGTATCAAACGTAACAACTTCTTTTTCTGAGGCTGCGGATCTTGATAGCATTATCTTCCCTGTAAGAAGTAACTCTCAGACGATCAGATTTAGGGGCATCACGAAAACTGCCTGTGTTTTGGTGTTTTTGCACACTCATTTGTACCGTTTTCTCATCACATTTCACTCTGCGGCCGATTTCTCGATTGGATAAACCAGAAAGGTGGAGATTAATGAGCTCCTGATGATCACTAAGAGAAAGTCAGGGCAAAATTAATAGTTTCAGTTTCCAGGGAAACTGTCGTAACAGAAACAAGCAAGAGTGGGGGAAAAAAAAAAAAAAAAAGTGAATGAGAGAAAGAAATAAAATTCAGTCGAATGACAAAAAAAATAAGGTGGTAAGGTTCTAGCAATTTGGCAAACCAAAAAGCAGAGAACTCATCCCTAGTACCTATTTACAATGCCCCCCCCCCCCACCGGACAGAGTTAGGCACCAGGGTCGTTTTTTAATGTGGAGAAAAGGTACAAAAATAAAAATTGTCTCAGTCGTGAAAGATTTCTCCTCCACCGAAAGAGAACAAGAAATGGAAGTGCCGCATCTGAAGAACAGATACTACACTTTGAGATATTAAATCTTTTATTCAGGCAAAAAAAAGAACATGAACAAAAAATTTAGGCACAAAGCCAACTCAAAAGGGGGGGGGGCAGATGGGGGGTTGTTGGTCATCCTTGTCACTCTAGAACTAAACAAAAGTTTCTCTTAGTTAGAATCTTCTTTCACCATAATACCGCATTCGCCCTTTCGTACTTGGGGACGTCCTACTTGGCACCCAATTGTTTACTTTAGCCAAAAGGCCAAGAACTTTAATTCAAAACAGATTGGTATTTTTTTTTCTAGTAAGTCACCATGTATCAACGCAAAAAGATACTCGATGATAAGAGTTAATGAGATTGTCAGTTGAATGATGAAGAATATTGTTAGAGGATTGAAAATGATGACTGTAATAAACAGAATTTGAGGAGTTATGTTTATGATAAGTAATTGAAGATTTGGTCATCATAAACCACAAGGAAAATATTCCATGGTAATGTGATCCACATAGAGGAAATTCTTGGAGGAAACGAAACTGCAGAAAGTTTGTTTGATGTTTAACATACAAAAGAAGAAGAGATACTCGCAGTGGTGATAGTATTGAAAAATAAGTGGATAATTTGCTTAATAGGTTGGTCTGCGTTTAATTAAGGTTGATTAACATTAACTTCAAAAAAGAAGAAAATCGCTTAGTACTCTTTCAAAAGAAAAACGTACTGTGCAGATTATGGACGAATAACATTTAGAAAGTATTTCTTTATATAGGAAGGTTGGTTGGTTGTTTTTGTTTTATGGCATATCAACCCTTTTCAGGTTATTTAATGCCGAATCTAGTGATTTTGAGGAACGATTTTAATGGAGTATATATATATATTTTTTTTAAAGTCAGATTCTATTTAACCTATAGTTGGAACCCTAACAGGTACTACCATTCCGGGTCAGAGTGGACCTGGGAGCAATGGCAATTAAAGGGTGGCTCCACACTCCCCAAGGCCCGCAAGGTGGGGCCTCACCATCGGATATAGTTTTAGGTCATATCCAGGACCATATAGGAAGGAAGGCGGGCTTTGTTCCTATTTACAATGCCTCCCCACGGGACAGAGTTAGACACCAGGGTCGTTTTTTTTTAATGTGGAGAAAGGAACAAAAATAAAAATTGTCTCGGTCATGAAGGATTTCTCCTCCACTGACAAAACAAGAAATTAAAGTGTAGATCTGAAGAACAGATACTACACTTTAATCTTAACTTTTCTGTATTACGTTTGTTTTTGTTTTTTTTTTTTTTTAGATGAGGGTTGATTATTCATATCATTTGTATTTTTCAGACTATTGTTCTCATCTTGAGTGTTATTTGCACAATGTTTTTTTGGTCGCTGTAACCTCCGACCTTCTGATAATTTAATAAACTAAAAGATAGTGTAAAAACTGAATTTAACTTAAAAAAAAAAAAAATTTTTTTTAAAATGCACGATTCAAAAACTGTACAAGTGCCTTATTTATATTTACAAACATAAGGAAAAAATAAAACGATTATTTTTTTTAAATGTTAAAAAAAAAAAAGAAAAAGAAAAAAAACAATTAAAAAATTAAAAATATGACTTCTTATCACATTTTTTATTAGTTTTGGTTGCATTGTTGAACATGACTTCCAAATATTTTATCTTTTTGTTGATAAAATTATCAGACAAATAAAATAAAAGAAAACAAAAACTTTTTTTCTTAGATTTGTATCTCAAAATTTAAATGGAAATATTTCACCAGTCGGACGCCACCTAATAACTACACTTCGTTGTTCAGTATTTTTTTTTTTTTTTTTTTACAGCTTCAACAACGGCGAACTTAACTAGGCATGCTGGACGATTACCGACAATCTGAAATCGACCAACCTACTATCTATCTATAGGATGTCCGGAATCGCTCCGCCACAGATCCACCAGGAGACATAAAGGCAAAGCATGACAAGCATAGCAACAACAATCAACTTCCCTTATTTGGACACGAAGAGGTGCCACAGGGACTACCATCCTGCAAGAGCTTTGCCACTATCACAGACCTCGGACAAATGACACCAGCATCTTTCCACCTGATTTGATTGAATCAAAGACAACTATGCTCTTTCGGTTCCAAAAGACCTCCCAGCAGGTTCTGAATTGTCCCTGAAAGAATAGGTAACACTCGATCGGGCCCAAGCGAAGGTTGCCAAAACATGTAACCTTGAACAAGTGTGGCTACATCCAAGACACTTAACGCTGATGTGCAGACTATTGTACACATCCTCATAGGCTGTTCCCTAAGCGAGGCATGCTTCGATGTGAACCTGAGCAATGACTCCGACACTGCCCGATGATGGATCTTGAGATAGAGTGGAACGCTATGATGATGACAACTTCAGCAATACAAGTAAACATTTTTTTTTTTTAATTACAATTGTTAACTCTACAAAATGAGCTAAAAGTCGAATTCATATCATTTGGATTCTTCGAACTACTGTTCTCATCTTTAGTTTCATTGTCACAACGTTTCAGTCGATGTAACCTCCAACCTACTTCAGGTGTATCTGGTCGAACTCAGGAATGTTTCTGTTGAACTTTGGAATTTGGACGGAATTTCAAACAGAAGCCTTTATTTACTTCATGGGTAGCATGCTCTCGTTCCGTCAGCCATGACTGGATAGAGGTTCTAAGTAATTCACAATTGTATATCGAGGTTGAAGGTTCAATTCTCAGTGTGGGCAACTAAAAAGTACCATTTCAAATTACTTAGGACCTCTATCCTGTCATGGCTGATGGAACAAGAGCATGCTACCCCCGTGATGTAAACAAAAGTTTCCATTCAAAATTCTGTCCAAATTCCCGAGTTCAACAAGATATACCTGAAGAATGTTGGCGGTTACATTGACCGAAACTTTGTAAAAATGACACTTAAGATGAGAACAGTAGTCCGAAAAATCCAAATAATATAACTAATCCTCATCTCAAAAGTTCAGAAACATAAAAGTCAAATTATTTTTTTTTTTTAAATAAACTTTAATAATGGCAACGTAAATTATTTTAAAGAAAACGCAACTAGGAAATTAATTGAAAGATAATTTATTTATGACTTTATATAAAGGATCACTGCTTATAAAGGCCCACAGGCCACTCAAGGATAAGGGTTCATGAGTGAATACCGTGATAAACAGTAATGATGGAAATTGGATAGGAATTCATGAGGATGGCTAACAAAATTTTTTTTATGTTGGACTTGAAAACGACCATGTTATAGTAAACTGGCAAGCATCACTGTGGCATTGTGTTCCATGGATGGACAGAACTAGGAAAAAAACTGTTCATGGAATTCTCATTAGTTTTAGGTACAGATAGAGAGTAAGGGAAATTGTTAGGTAGTGGTTGTAGTAAGGCGAGTATTTTCGTTAAAAAAATTATATTCAACTTTTTTATAGACAATCGAATCTGGTGAAGTTACCATATATATTTGTTGAGAATAAATAAATATTGTCATGATAGCTCTGGGATTGAGGTATACAACAAGTAAGGTATTAGAAAGTGGCTTATCACTTTACTCACAACCGATATCTGTGGTAACTTTATGAAAATTTCAGACAAATTATTCATGGAATAAAAGATAAGCATGGCAACAACTTGATAAAATAAGGACACATATCACATGATTGGACTGTGCACACACATGTGACAGTCATTAGCCAAAACGCATTGAGCGATGGGGGGTGAAGCTGTCAAAATTGATGTCACCGGATGTAAATAGGTCAAGTAATTGACTCCCACAGCTGTTGGGTCGAAACAACTAAGAAACAGGTCATATATATAGATATTAAGGAAAGCACAAGTCAATCAGAAAGTGACATTAGCACAAGCCCACTGCTGAATCCACCTCCCCCCCTCCCTTCTGCTTTCCCTTCCATCTACAGCTTGGGAGCGTGCACACAAGGCAAGAAATAAAATAATTTTATACTTTTCTAACAAACGAATTTGTGTTGCAAGTTTGTTTTCTTGCTGCCAAGAAACTACCAGCGTTCAACTTGGCTACATCACACAAATACATCATTAAAACTGCACCCAGATACAAGAGGTGTTCAATAAGTAACACCCCTGACCCAAATCTCATAGCAGTAGAGCAACAAAACTTGGCACAGTTATTAATTTTTCTCTACATAGGAACCACCCAGAGTTACACATTTCTTCCATCCGTTAATGCAACTCTGGAGACCGTTTTTGTAGAATAACCCAGGTTGGTCCTCCAACCACAACATAACTTATGGGCAGAGGCTTTTTGAACTGATATGAGATCACTAGGGCTAGGACAACAGCATATTCTTTTCATTGTTTGGACTCTCTAGTGTATATCCATTGATATCTTCTATGCTTTTATATAGAGTGGTGTGGTTCTCGGTTGATTAAATGTGTTAGATATATACTCGAGAGTCAAAACAATGAAAAGAATATGCTGTTGTCATAGCCCTATTGATTACATAGGTCTCGCGCACACATACACAATGAATATTATGCACTGATTATTTGCCCTTGTCCTGATTTGGCCGATGGACGGCTCTACTTCCTGTTCCATTTTCTTTACCAATTTCCGTTCTCTCTCATTCAAATCTCCATGTCAGGCACACACATTATGCACACGCTTCGGCATTTTCATTTTCAAGGTAAGAAAGAATGCACGCGTATACCTTAGCGAACTCTTGCATACACAACGAACATACAATACACACACGCAACGAACATTCTCACTCCATACGTGTATAGACAATGAACTCATACGCACGACCAACAGTTTTAACTTTATGCATGCTCACTCGTACACATGTATGCAAACTGTATTGCTCATGACTTCTGTGTAAATAAATACTCCTTGTATATGTGTAAACATGTAACCCTGCTTTAGCATGCTTTTTTTTTTTTTTTTTTTTTTTTTTAAATGTCTTCTTTAAAATGTACCTCGGTAAATTTTGGAACACGAACAAACTTATAGTGTAACAAACTTCAGAAGTCAAGGCTGTATCATCGGAGAAACATTTTCTTTTTAAAAACAGCTTCATGGCTGGAGAGAGGTGAAAGTCAGGGGGCGTAAGGTCAGAAGAGTAAGGAGAATGGCGAAGAATTTCATAACCACGTGTCCGTGCTTCTGATCGGCGACATGCGCCTCATGGACTGGAGTGTCGTCTTGCAGGAGGCGGATACCTTTGCTGATCTTCTTCCGGCTCTTGATGCTAATAGCTTCTCTTGATTTCTTCCAAAATGAAGCATAAATAAATTCTTATAATAGCGGTAGAATTTGCCAGGAAATCTGTCATCACCAATCTGGTCCCAGAAGACTGAGCATGATCTTGCCTTTATAAATCCAGGCTACTTCATTTGGGAAATGCTTTTCTTTCAAAACAACTTCATGGCTGGGAAGAGATGAAAGTCAGAGGATGCAAAGTCAGGAGAATAGGGGAGAGTGGAGAGGATTTCATATCCAGGCACCCGTGCTTCTGATCTGGCGATATGTGCATTGTGGATCCGATCATTGTCTTGGAGGAGGAAGAGGATAAATTTGTTGATCTGGCCCTGCTTCTTGATTTTGATGGCTTCTCTGAATCTCCTCAAAAGTTAAGCTTAATAGGCTCCTGTAATTGTGGCACCATTTGCTAGGAAATCGGGCATTACTACTCCATCCTGGTACCAGAAGTCTGCGAGTATGACATTGCTAGCAGAGGGCTACACTCTTGACTTCTTTTGAGTTTGTGAATCCAAGTGCTTTACTGCAAGAATGCATGCGTATACTTTAGTGAACTCTTGCATACGCAACAAGCATACAATGCATGCACGCATGCAACAAACATTCTCACACCATACGTGTATACACAATGAACTCATACACACAAGTTTTAATTTTATACACTCATATACGCAAACACTCTGTATTGGTTATGACTTCTGTGTAAATAAATACTCCTTGTGTATGTGTGTGTGTGTATATATATATATATCTTGTATCTAAGGAACTTCAACGTTATGACATAGACATAGTTGCTCTGTCTGAGACCAGGCTGGCTGATGGACAGTTTTCCGAGTTGGCTGGGGCCTACTCCATTTTCTGGAGTGGTAGAGCAGATGGATGTAAGAGGGAATCGGGCGTGGCTTTTGCTATAAAGGCATCAATTCCTTCTAGCCTGGAAGAACTTCCCTGTAGTGTGAGTGACCTGATCATGACTGTGAGGTTACCTCTGGTAAATGGTCATTATACAACTTTTTTGAGTGTCTATGCACCCACTATGGATGCAACAGAAGATGAAAAGGTTGCTTTTTACCTTGCTTTGTGCAGTTAGACGCATTCCCTCTGCTGATAAGATCTTCATTCTTGATTTTAATGCTAGGATGGGAAGAGATTTTGAAACCTGGGACGTGCTGGGTAAACACGGAGTGGGCAAGTGTAATAGCAATGGTCTGATGTTGTTGCAGTTTTGTTTTTGGCAATGTTCGAAAGCGAATTTGCTCCCATCATATATATATATATATATATATATAAACATGTAACTTCAGCATTTCAGCATTAGCTGAGCATTAGTCTCTGACTCATCCTGCATAATCAGTCGTTTGAAAAAAAAAAAAAAAAAAAAAAAAAACGACTCCTTTTTTCACACCTCCAAATTCATCCTTAAGCACTCAACATGTTCTCACTTCCGGAAAGGTGTCCGCAACATCCATCTAGCGGATACATTATGCATATGGTCAAGAATTACAAGTTTCCACAGACCCTGTACTAATCTTGATCTCTCACGCTATTTGGCGAATAGTCACACATCAATCTCCCAAAATGACAGCCTCAACCCGACTGACAGATGCCTCATCAACGGCAGAAGGGAGGTGACCCGGTTTGGGAGTTGTTTCCACAGATTTGTAGTCATGTTTGAATTCACGATATCAACATTTTACAAGGTAATATGATGCAACATCATTATCATATGTTTCTTTCGTTCTGTCTAAAAGTCTCCTGGGGTGTGTGTCATTTCAAATACAAAAACCAGATCACTGCGCAACACTCAACAGGCTCTTTTTCACACCTGACTTGGTTCAAATATCTGTAAATCAGAAACCACAATTCAGATCTGTACTTTTCTATATCATCCATCATTACACATACAAAATTTCCAATATATCAAACAACTACAAGTGGGTCAGGGGCATTACTTACGAACGTCACTCATATTTAGGTCGATTCGTTTGATTATATTTATTCAAATGTAATTTGCCCCATATGAATATGATCCAACTAATCTCCCGAAATATCTTGCTTCAGTCTAAATGATGTGGGTGTCCGGATTTCTACTAGCATGTTGTCATACTTACCCACTATTCCATAAACTAATATTTCATTTTCTATTAAATATTAACATTTTTTGATGCTCGTTAATCCTATGGTTTGTTTATTAAATTGTCGAGTGAAAATACAGAATAATTAAAAAAAAACAAAAAAAACATGCCTGCCTATGTTAAATAGGCAGGCTTGTTTCTAAATAACATTACGATTTGAGTTTTTTTAAAATGAAAATTTGTATTAGTTGGATTCTTGGATTACTGTGCTCATCTCGAGGGTTATTTTCATAATGTAACCTCCAACCTTCTTCAAGAGCATTTTGTTGAACTCAGGAATCCTTGCAAACCCATGGCATAGTGGATAGAGTACTTGGTAAAATTCAGTTGTAAAATTTACACACCTAGAGGTTGAATGTTCACTCCTCAGTGCAAGTGACCCAAAATTACAATTGCAAATTACTTAGGACTTTTACCTAATTATGGTTGACAGAATGAGAACATGCTACCCCATGGATTATAAAAAGAGGTCCGTTCAAAATTCTGTGCAAATTCCAGGGTTCGACAAGATACACCTGCAGAAGGTCAGAGGTTGCGCCGACTGAAACGTTGTGCAAATAACACTCAAGATGAGAATAGTCATCCAAAAAATCCAAATACGAATAACGTTATTTCAACACAACCTCATAAACTGCACAAGTACCCTTTTTTATGCAAATTCGTCAAAAAATTAGGCAAACCAAAATAAATTGATTTATTAATTTACTAATCCTATCATTTATGTTGCTAATAGCAATGTTTGTCTAAAAATAAAAACTATATAATCAGCGTTGCTCGGGAGTCTTAACTTTCATTTGTTTTTAATAGAATTTTGAAAGTTAAATTTTAACTATTAAGGTATAGTTTAATCATTAAATTATTAATTGAACCAAATAGTTATAAAACTATAATTGTTTTAATGCAATGTTTTAATCTGCAGTTAAACAAATTGAATATAAAAAAAAAAACTTACGAAATAAATACATTTCAAGTTTTTAAGCCAGTTTTAATAGCTTTCTTGTTCGACAGTTGAAATGCTTCCAACTTCCATTCAAATTTCTAAGTGTCACAAAATAATTATTTTTTCAACTGTTAACAAAAGTTTAAATTAGCTGATGGGAGTTGTTTTCGAATAAAAAGAAATGCATTCTGGCGAATTTAATTTCGTTTTTTTTTTTTTTTTTAAGTTTTGGAGACATTTTGCAGTATAGACAACAGAACGAAAATCAACAATAACAAATAAATGTTACCAAAGGCAAGATAAGTTACTTTTCTACCTATCTGGATAGGTGTTTTTGTGTTTTAACTTATTTTAAAGCGTTTGTTTATTTTAGAACATACATAGTGCTCGAGTTTTATATTAGAAGAAATAAAAAATGGCTGGCATGAGACTATCATATGGAGAATCGCGATAATCGCCCAAAAATTAAACAAAATATAAATAGAAACCTATCCTGTGATATTTATTGGGTGGATTTATGTCAGTATTCTGTTTCATTTTCGATTAATTCGTTGCAATACTTCACGCTAGTACATTTTTTTGTTTTTAAATAGAGTAATAGCAATTTTGATACTTACGGACCGTGCTGAAATAATAAGCGTTTTTAACAGAGAGGATTTTTCTTTTTCTTTTTTTCTAAACTAATCTGTACTTTCACGTAACAATTTAATAAACAAAAGATACCCTATAATTTGGAATTTAATTTGAAAATCCTATCTAAAATATAGCACAGTCTGTATGGGTACCGTAAATCTAAACTAATAATAAGTCGCGACACGAAAAACACACGCCAGAAGAAGCGATTGCACGATTATTGATAGAGAGATTTACGAATTCAAGAAATTATTTATTATGACCTGACCATTTCTTCGTGTTGTCGTTTATACAATAACACACTAGTGGCCGTTTTTTGTTAATTTTTTGCCATCACAAAACGTGAAAGAGAGAAAGAAAATGTCGGAAGTCCTCCGACCTATGCACAACAATGACCGAGTGTTTCTTTCGACACTCAATCGAATTCAGACATTTTTAAAAAAAATTTTGTCAGTTTTTTTTATCCTAATTTTCTCTTTTTTTTTTTTTCTTTAAAAAAAATAAAAATAAAAGGGGGGGTAAATAAAATCAATTACAACCCTTACTAGCAACATAACGTATTTTAAAAGAAATAGAGTTCGAAAAATAAGTCGGAACCTGGGAACTAGTTTATTTTTTTGTGAGCTATTTTACATTAAAAACGTTGGTGCTTGTTAAGATATAGTCGACATATCGATTTTTTTTTTAATGTGTCGTTTTAAGCAAAAACAACATTACGTTAACTTAATTGGCATGTCGAAAATAGCAATATATCCTAAATTTACGAAAATTCATCGAGTAGAAAGTTATTTAAAAAGGTAAGTGATTTCTTTACGGAAAATTTGGGTAAAATTGCATTTTTCTTAAATGTTATAAAGTAGATAATAAGGGTTCACACAAAGGGGACGTAACTCAGAACGCAACATTTAGATTCCAAAGCGATAGACTCTTTTTTTACTAAAAATACAATTGCAGTTCTATGAATTTTCGTAATTTTTGAATATATTAATATTTTCGACATGACATTTTTTTTAGCTTAAAACGAAGCACCAAATATTTTTCATATAATTTGTATTTTAAAGTTCCGTAATTATTCGTTTTGAGTAAAGTTATCAGGGGGGCTGGTACCTTGTTTCCTGACAATAAATGTCTGACCTCTTATTACTCAACTCACAACTAATAATTACGGACTTAAAATGACTATGACATCTATTAAATATTTAAAAAAAAAAAAAAAAAAAAAGCAAATGGATCACAAATTAATAAATCAAGCAAATAAATTTGCTTTGACTAATTTCAAAACTGTATTTTCTTAAAAATAATTTATATCGCCAATAGTTCTTTGTTTTTGTTTTTAATAGAACCCGCTAGAGACAAGTCATGAAGCCACTTAACATAGGGAACTAACAAGAGGATTACCACAAAAAGAGAAGATGTCTATTAACTTTAGTCTTGAAAAGACTAAGAGGTAGGAGGAAAACAGTCAGCAGGAGGCGAGTTCCACAACCTTGCAATTCTTAGAGAGAAGCTACTGGAATAGGAAGCTGTATTACAATAGGGTATTGAAACAAGGAATTGATGGCGACCACTAGACTAACGAGTCAAACAAAGGAAGCAGGCAATAGATCAGGCAATTCTAGAGAACACATACCATAATAGTATTTAAAAAAAAAAAAAAAAAAAAGACTGGGACTAGCAACATCACGTCTGTGATTTGCAGAGAAGAAAGAGTAGGACTTATGAGGGCAGTGGTCGAAAAAGTAGGCCCATAAAGTTATATTCAAACTAGAAATGGATTTCTATTTGCCAATTTCATGGCTTCAAAATCATTTTCAAATATGTGACAGCTTACGACGAAAACACCGTTTTTATCCATTTATTTCGTGCAATTTTCGAAAGTGATTTGGAAGCCTTTAAACTATCATTGTGAAAGTGACTTATGGAGCACAGTCAATTATTTCGATTTTTTTTTTTTTTTTTTTTTGCATTCATATAATTTGTGATCATTGGCTTTTTTTTTTTATTTTAACTATTAGATGCTTTTATTGTCCATTTTTATTTGCCTCCCCCACTAGGGCAGAGTTAGACGCGATTATTTTTTTTTTTTTAATTTTTTTTTTTTGTAATTGTAAAGAAAACCTAGTTCGCCAAAAAAGGGCCATTCTGATTATAGACAAAAATAAATATGTCTAAGTCTGCAAAGATTTCTCACCAAGTAGGGGGGGGGGCTATCAAAACTGATACTACACTTTGCTCTTAACATTTTACTGCCCTGATATTTATTATACGCAAAACAGCAAAGGTACTGCGACTGCGCTCGTCCTATTAAACAAGTTAGTTAATGCTAACAATGGTGCTTCTGCAGTTTACGGACCTTGTTGAAATATTAATAAAGTTGTGGCAACTTTTTATACGCTTCTTAAATAAATAAAATAAAAGTAATACTCCGAACGTCAGGTAAGTTATGGGTTAATAAATTAAATTAGTCCAATAAAAGCAAAAAGAAACAAAACGGTCGAAGGCTAAAGTCGTGAAGTGAAAGCATTTAAAAAAATAAATATATACGCGCAACAAATAGGATATTTAGCCCCGATGAGACTCATCGGCGATGAGTCGATAAAATCTAATTAGTTTAGACAACAGCCTGAAAGTGACAACAATATTAAACCCGGGTTCCTGAAATTATATAACTGCTTATTCTGCCCTCCCCCCTTTTTTTAACAGTTGTATTTTATATATTTAACAAGATTCATTTTCGTAAGTAAAATTACAACAGAAAACAATTACAGAAAGAAATAAAATAAAAGCAATCGCTTGTAACAATAAATACAATGCCTGCCCCCCCTTTTTTTTAACTTGCCTCCTCACGAGGACAGAAGTTTTTTTTTTTTTTGTTTTTTTGTTTTTTTTTAATATGGTGGGAGAAGTACGGCTCTCTCCTATCATTAAAAAGAGAGGGGCATTCTGGATAGAAATAAAAAAATAAATAAAATTTCCTCAGTCTAAAAAGATTTCTCCTTCACTGACCGAGGACAAGCAAGATAACATGCAGTATCAGAACAGATACCACGCTTTGCTCTCCGCGAAATAAAATGTCAATGTAAATAAAGCAAGAATATTTTTGTTCGTTCCTGAATGTTTCCGTTTTATGAACCCGGGTTTCATTTTGTGCGGTCGCCTTCCGTAGATCGTTGCCGTATTTTATCGAAGCAATATGGACAAACATAGAGGTTGATCTATACTCGCATAGAGGGTAACAAAACTATGAGAGGACAGTATCTTTTTTTATCTCCTTTTAATAACGTACCCCGTCTATGAAAAAAGAATAGGCCAGACCCGAAAAAACAAACAACAACAAAACCAGCTAATAATTACGGGTCTAGACAAACGTGCCCAACTTCGTTTCGGATACCCCTTACGAAGGGTCCGAAGGGTGCCTTTTTTTATCCCCTACACTGCGGGTGGGGAGAGACAATGCTTTTTCGGACGTGCCCAAAACAAAGGCGGACAAACAATAACACGGTAGAAAAAATATTGTAATATAAATACTCACAAGCGCTCCGCCATCTTTTTAGAAGAGTGGTGGGAGGGGAGGAGGAGGAGGAAAAGATTAAGGATGGAGAGAGGAGGAGACGAGAAAGGGAAAAGGTAGCGGGGAGGGAAAAGATGGAGAAGGGAGTGAATGGTGGGAAGGGGATAAAAGGTGATGAAGGGAAGAGGAGGGCAATAGGTGATGGAGGGGGAGGAGGGCAATAGGTGGAGTAGGAGGGCAAAAGATGGAGGAGGGGTAGGAGGGCAAAAGGTGAAGGAGGGGTAGGAGGGCAAAAGGTGAAGGAGGGGTAGGAGGGTAAAAGGTGAAGGGGTAGGAGGGTAAAAGGTGAAGGGGTAGGAGGGTAAAAGGTGAAGGAGGGGTAGGAGGGTAAAAGGTGAAGGAGGGGTAGGAGGGTAAAAGGTGAAGGAGGGGTAGGAGGGTAAAAGGTGAAGGAGGGGTAGGAGGGTAAAAGTTGAAGGAGGGGTAGGAGGGTAAAAGGTGAAGGAGGAGTAGGAGGGGAAAAGAAGGAAAAGGAGGGAGAATAAAAAGTGAAGGAGGAGGAGAAAGGGAAGTTAAAAATGATGAAGGAGGACGGGGGTAAAAGGTGAAGAAAGAGGGGGAGGGTGAATCGCGCGGGTTTTATGTTGCAGTCTGGGAAAATCTTGGTACGGAGCCACGTGGAGCGTCACGTGATTTCGTCCGCTAAAAAGCAAGCACTCGGCTCTTACAGAGATAAAGTGGGGGAGGAGGAGAAAAGTTATACACACACACACACATTAATATATATATATATATATATATATATATATATATATATATATATACATACATACAGCGTTGGCCGATTTTTACTTTCATTTGCGCTCTCAAATCTAATTTTCAAAATCCTATTTAAAATTAAATTATCTTAGTATAATCTGGTCATTAAATCATTTGTGAAAAAAATTTGGTGTTTATTTAGAATTAAACATTTTCAAAACAAAAATACAGAAAAATCTTTATAAAACTTTGATACAACACGTACCCGTCACGGAAAGAAGAAATCATATTCTAATAATTACCTAAATTGATCAAGTCGTTTTTTGTTTGTTTTTGTTAAGGGAATTATTACGGTAATACTGCAAAAATAAGTTCCGAAACTAAAGCCAGTTTAAATGACTTTCTATTCGACAGTTTAAAAGCTTAATAACTTTCACTTTTAGAAATAAATTCATTCACATTTATTTTAGACAGATTTGTTCACAAATAAACCGAAAGGCATTCTGGTGGCTATAATTTCGTAAGTTTCGTAAGACTCTTGAAATTATTCCAATAAATATTCGATAAATAAATAAATAAATTTTGTTTTCCTGGGACTTATGCAGTTTACAAATTATTTAGAAAGCCATTCTTAACATGAGGTGAGGGTGTTTGGAAACTATTCTGTGCTTCTACCTAACAATGTAATGAGCAAAGGATACCATAAAAAATTTAGTTTAACTTGAAAGTACGGTACTTATGCAAAATACGAACTCGGCTAAATTCAATTTTTACGGTATCGCGTTCATTAATTGTTAGATGAAAGTACAGAATTTTTTTCTAGACGCCCTCGCCTCCCCATATTAAGAACGGTTTTCTAAATGTTATTTCAGCACGATCCATATTACGCATAAGTACCAAAAATCGTACCTTTTTTCTCTCCTTATATTTCCAGATCTTGAGCCTTCCTAATTACTTCCCCACCGGGGCAAAGACAGACACGAGGTTGGGCTTAACGTGAGGAGAAAATGCACTTCGGATTGGAATAAATAAATAAAACTTGCCTATTTTTCTAGAAATTTTTTTTTCTTTACTGACCGAGTATAAAAGATTAAGCGCTGTTCGTAGCCAAAGTGTCAACATTTATCTCCCTCCCACGCCAGGATTGTGACAAGAGTCGGAAAGTGGAATTGAAGAGCCAACATCATAGAGGAAGAGCACTCTGCCACTCTGGTCTTAAAAAAAAAAAAAAAAAAAAAAAAAAAAAAAAAATCAAATGGCTAGATAACTCCCCCATCAGCATTCTCCAGTAGAGGCGCCTCAGGCGATTAGCAATAAACTAATCTTTTTAAAGAGAAAAGACCTCCTAGAATTACACAGGGCTAACGCCATACCTCAGCCAACAGGGAAATCGCCCTCTTAAAAATGGTCTCGACTGTTAGCTTTGGGGGCCTAAGGAAGAGGAAAAACAGCGGAGGTAGCCAGAGCACAACCATCGTAATATGTCATTCGTTATAGATTTGAATTATTGAATTTTTTTTTTTTTTCGTTTGTTGGCTTCACTGTTAAATCCCCGAAAACTGTTTTGTCATTAGGCGTTATCTACTTCCGGTTGTTTCGTGAGACACGTGACCAGATTCATATAGGACCAGATTCCATGACGTCACCCGGTTATGCTTTTAGTGCTTAGGTCATCTTAGTATTACAGAGGGCCGTGGCCAAAGTATAGTCTCAATTATTTCTCCAAAAACTACATTATAATAAAAGCACGCAACATTTGTTTTTATTGTATTTGTTGTCTATTAACGTGATTAGTAGAAAAATGAAAAAGATAAACTTTTATAGTAATAAGTCACCACTTATTTCCGCAAAAAGTCAATTGAGGATAAGAGAGAACCTCAGTTGGATAATAAACTGTATGAAGGGTTGAAAACGCTAGAAGGAAAGAACAAAATTTAATTGTTTAAGAGGATGGTTTGATAAGTCTTTGTTGGCATTAAATTTGAAGAACATGTAGTCTGCACGGAAACGGAAGTAGTCCGGCAGAAATGTTCAACATGTAAGAAACTAACAGGGGGCCACCTTGCATTGCCCGGTCGTAAAATACATCTAAATATAATATTATTTCAAGCTTAAATATTAGGTTGATGCAAAAACAATATCGCTTTCTCCCATGCTACTTTTATATATGACTTGCGGGAGTGCACACACGGCGTGGCCCGGGTGAAAAGAAAAAAAAAAGAAAAGTTTTGGGAAGGAAGTAGGCTAAAACCGGAAGCCTTGAGGTGAATAGTCTGATGACTTACCACAACGCTACGCGGGCAGAGACTTGAGGAAGGGTGAAAATAAACGTTTAAAAAAGCAGGTGCTTAAACGAATGTCAACGTTTTCTAGGTCAAACATCACGCCGTAGTAATAGTAGAGAAAATGAAATCACAGTGCGAATTTTGTAACATAAAAGTCGCTGAAATAAAAGATACAGACGACGTCGTTTCGTAAATTGGACATATATAACAAGTTCTAAGAAAGAGTGACCCCCCCCCAAAAAAAGCCTTTGGCAGACATACGGAAAAACATACACACACTTTCACTTATATTATAGATTTCTGAATTAATTCATTGAGATATATATATATATATATATATATATATATATATATATATATATATATATATATATTAGTGTTGTGCCTCGGAATCGGGAATCGGTTAAATCGGTAATTTTCGGGGAATCGGAATCGGCATCGGAATCGGAAAAATTTGTATATAATTTCCGATTCTAAAATCGATTCTTTGAATATTTTTCAAAAGTTAATTTTCAATTGCTTGTACCGATTATAAATATTTATTTCTTTTAAACTATTAGTAAAACTAAACTCTATAGATCTACGTACTCGTTATAGAATGAAGTTCTCATAACAAAATCACGTAATTTCATTAAATAGTTTTTGTTTTACGCTCCCTTGACTAATTATCGCAGTTTTTTTAGGAAGATTCCGAATTTCCCAAATCGTTTTTACGGCATAAAATAAAAACTATTTGATGAAATTACGTGATTTTTTTTATGAGAACTTCATTCCATAACGAGTACGTAGAATATATATATTTTTTTTATTTTTCGTTTTTCAACATAGTGTAAACTGCACAAGCACCCTTTTTTAATACGTGAAGACAGTTTAGAGCTTCATCCTAGATCTAAAAATAATTTGGTTTTTAGTGGGTTTACAAATATCGTCCAAAAGTAGAATTTCAATGAGGGGGGGACTTTTAAATGTAAATATAATTTCTTTTTCAATCTGAAAAATTTCTAAATGTTTTCTCTTTATCTATTTTATCCAGACTTTGATAAATTCATTGTGAGATATTCATGTATATTTTTAACTTTTCCGAAACCCGAGAAAAATGCGACGGTGTCAGACAATGTGGCTCCAGGAAAATAAAATAAAACTCTATTCGTTTGAAATCTTTTCATATTAAACTCCTTGAGAAATTTGGCAAGTGGGTGTGAAAAAGTATTGTGGTCGAAACCAACGGCATCGAAGGTGTTAATTACCCCATAATACTTTCAACTCAACTTTTGAGTGAGATTGCGGACTTCAGCGAGGCCTCCGTGATCACGGAGGCCTCGGCTTCAGACGGCATTGGCGCCGTCGTAGCAATCCTTAAGTATAAACATAAACAATACCGGCAGAATCAAAGAAAATCACACTGGAAGCATATTTCAAATTAAATCAAAGGCCAAGCCTTTTCACAATTTTGCCCATTCCTTGTTGGTCCCCCCCCCCCGATTTATCGAGAGGGACTATAGTTTTCAGTGGCGTTCGTTCGTTCGTTCGTCCGTTCGTCCGGATGATTCCCGGATAACCGTCCATTACTTTTTTCTGAAATTTTGCCACAAGTTGTACTCCAATACGTAGATGTGCACAACATCGAGTTTTTTTTTAAGAAAACTCTCGTTGCTCCCCCAGGGGCTGAAAAGGGGTCAAAAATGCCCAAAATGGCAAAAATGACACTTTTGGCCCCATAACTTTTTTCCCGTCCATTAGATTTTACTGAAACTTGTCCAAAATGTGAAGGCAATTGTTGCAAATGTAAATTCAGTATCGCTGACCCTGGCAAAACTCTGGTTTGCGCCCCCCGGGAACTTTTAGGGCTAAAAACCACCCCTTTTTTAGGCTCTTTTTTCATATTTGTCTAAAATGTGATTATGTATCTCTATTTAGTGTTTTTTTTATGGTGCTGAACTCAAATTTACATGTCTTAAGGCCTGAAACATAGCCGTTTGTCCATTTTTACAAGTAATCAGCTCCCCCATGGGGGCAAAAGAGGTAAAAAAAATACCTCAAAATGACTCTAAATAGACAAAATTGACATATTTTTCAGAATAACTTCATCCATTCATTAGATTTTTCTGAAACTTGGAAAAACCATGGGCATACCTGATATACACCGGATGGAAGTATCACTGACCCTGGGAAAAATCAGAGTCACAAGCCCTGGAGGTTTTAGGGCTAATATTGGGTGTGGAGCAAAAGTTGAACTTAGTCATTTTTCTGAAAACTTTTGAAAATTTTTTTTTCACTCAAAATTGTTTTTTTATCAGTTATGTATCACTTTTTTATCACTTTATTCGATCCCCCCTCCTCACATAGAGGGGGACCATGCATGCACGGCTTGTTATATTTGTCAATACCGATTGCCGAGTGAGGGAGCAGCAAACATACCGACAAAACCCAACACTTTTATATTCTACTTTTCATTTAATTAGCAATAATGTTTGATATTATTTTTCTGGGCAAAATATTTCTTTAATTTTAGACAATTCTTTCGCTACTTTGAAAATAAACTGCATTCTTCTAAAGGTTACCTAGCGAATTTTCGCAAAGTTTCAATTTTTGTTTTGTTTATTTTACGCATATAAAATAAGTTTAGATCTTCTTTAGTTTTACTAATAGTTTAAAAGAAAGAAATATTTATAATCGGTACAAACAATTGAAAATGAACTTTTTAAAAATATTAAAAGAATCGATTTGGGAATCGGAAATTAGGCACAAATTTTTCCGATTCCAATACCGATTCCGATACCCCCAAAATTACCGATTTATCCGATTCCGATTAATCGACACAACACTAATATAAAACGATTAGGAATTTAAAATAGACGGTCAGTTTCACAAATAAATATAACGTAAGATGAGCTGTAGTGTGTTACCAATTTTAAATTATGTGCGCTTATTGGGGATAGGGTGTCTACTTTTTAAGCGATTACACATGGTTTTACAACGTTGCAAACCGAACTTAATTTAGTGGGAAACACTTTAGTTAATATCCATAAAGAATTAGGATGGCCAGAAATGATGATCATTTTACGTTAAATTTATATTCGAAACTGATCTTACACTCTAAATTCTAAATGATCGCTTTTCTTTCCGCCAATTAAAAAAATGTTTTAACACGTAATCTATAAAAGTAATATTTCATTTTGGAATAGGGATTTAGCTGCGAGAGAAAGCACAGAAAGCTCACGCAATCTCACGTTAAAAATGGTTTTCATAATAGTAATATTATTATTTAGAAATTCGTTCGTAACAATGAGATGTGGCTTTGCTAAGTGGCGTTGTTAAATATATTGTTCTTACATCGTTTTCTTATTTTGCCTACCAATCTTCGAATATTTTCCACTATTCATGTAAGTAGCATGTTATACAGTAAATACGAACTGGTACAATATAGCTTTGTTTTAAAATCAAAATAAATGTTTTGTTGTGTTACAATTTTTAATCAATTACAAGGCAAACATTTGAGATAAAATATACGCGGACATTAACCAGGGGTTTATGTAATAATTTGAAAATTTACGAAAAAACAAACAAAAAGAATCTCTAATTAAATATGTATAAATTTTACAAGAATCGGAATCGGAATCGGGAATCGGATCGGAATCGGAAATTTTGAACGGAATCGGAATCGGGAAAAATTTTGGCATCGTCCCATCACTAATATATATAAAGCCATGTTATATCATTTTGAAGCAAATGTTTCACTCTATCGAATCGTGTTATTAGTTATTGTAATCAATCTTTTCATTTTTTTTTTTTTTTTTTTGCAGGCTTTTCGATAGCATGGACAAAATTAAAATCCGCATGATTTTATTGTTCCAGTTCAAACTAGGCTGGAAAGCTGCCGAAACAGCTCGTGATATCAATGATGCGTTTAGGCCAGGAACCTCTAATGAATGTGTGGCACAATGGTGGTTCAAGAAATTTCACAATGGTTACGAGAGCCTTGAAGATGAAGACGGTCGCAGCCGGCTGACTGCAGTGGATAAACATTTGAAAACCTTAATTGAAGCCGATTCTTGCAAAATCACACGAGAAGTTGCTGTTGAACTTGAGGTCGACCACTCAACAGTGGTTTGCCATTCAAAACAAAGAGGGTAGTCAAAAAAGCTGGATAAGTGAGTGCCGCATGAATTGAACGGTAAAAAAAAAAAATCGTCGCTTTGAGGTGTCTTATACACAAAAGAAGTACAACAAAAAACAACCCACTTCTCGAGCGGATTGTGACGTGTGATGAGAAGTGGATCCTCTATGACAACCGGCGACGTTCGGCGCAGTGGTTGGATGCTGGAGAAGCTCCACAACGCTTCCCAAAGCCAAAATTGCACAAAAACAGGTTATGATGACTGTTTGGGGGTCTGCAGCCGGTCTCATCTATCGCAGCTTGTTGAATCCGGGCAAAACAATTACAGCGGAGAAGTACTGCCAACAAATTGAAGAAATGAACTAGAAGCGCAAACGTATGCGCCCGAGATTGGTCAGTATGAAGGGACCAATTCTCTTTTATGACAACACTTGCCCGCATGTTGCACAACTACCCTTCAGAAGCTGAACAAATTGGCCTACGAGAGACTGCCTCATCCGCCATATTCACCGAACCTCTCGCCTCCAAGCATCAACAACTTCCTGCGTGAAAAATGCTTCAAAAGCCAAGATGATGCTGAATCGGCCTTCAATGACTTCACCGTTTCCAGAACTCCAGATTTCTATGCTAATGGGATAAATAACATTGTTTCTCATTGGCAAAAATCTGTCGATTCTAATGGTCCTTATTTCGATTAATAAAGTTTATTATGAAATGAGTTATGATCTTTTGAAGTTGAACGTCAAAACATTATTTTTGCACCAACCAAATGTCATATATATTATCATACAGTCAATTCTCTACAGATTATTATATACTATCAGGGAGACCCGACGTTGCCCTGGATTGAATAATGATCAACCAATGTTTCACACTCACATATTTTTATTGCCATCGAAATTTGTGAAAGCGGCCATTTTTCAATCAAACCGATTGATTGCCTGTTCTAGTTGGGGACTCCTTGCAGTGCACCTGAGCGAAGCTGCATATGCCTCTGGCAGTGACTTAGTTAACAATATATTGTCATCTACATTGCTCTGTAGAGAACCTACTGTTGATTTTATAAAGTTATTTTTTATATGTAATAGTTTGCATTAAAGTTTAATACACAAAATTCAAGTATCATGGCGCAATTGTGCTTTAAACAGTAACATTCATTTCAAATGCACCCTTATATCAAAGAACATACTGTTGAGCCCTTCGGCTTGTGTAGGAATAAAACTTCTCAAATGCAGTTGCGATGTTAGGCTGTGTAAGGTGTTAACTTTGGTCAAAATCGCCTGGTCCTTCTTTTTATAAGATTATTTTGATTATCGATACAAATTGAAGACATTCCGATACAAAATCTGTGTAAAAACACGAGTACATGAAGTACATTGGTTTGAAATTTCATAAAAATCGGCCCAGCCGTTTCAGAGTCCATAGGGAACTCTCTCTCACACACACAGTTTCTTTTATATAATAGTAGAGATCAAACTATATCTCTTTAGAGACAGTTTAAAGAAAAAAAAAAAATTAAATGGAGACAGACGGACGTAATAAGTTTTATAAAGGAGAATGTATTGTACCTAATATATAGTGATTTCAAAAGTAAAAAAAAAAAAAAAAAAAAAACATATGCAGACAGACCGTTTTATAAATTAGATATATTTTAGCTCCTTACAAAAAAAAAAAAAAAGTCGACTCCCCACCGCTTACCCCACAAAAATATATATAGACAGTGTGTTTTATAAATTAGATTAAAAAAAAAAAAAAAAAATTTTAGCTGCTTAAAAAAAAATTTTAGCTGCTTAAAAAAAAAAAAAAAAAAAAAAAAAAAAAAAAAAAAAGTCGATGCTAATGCAGAGTGATCCGCGCTATTTTTTTAAATTTTTTATCGTATTTCTAGGTGTATCAAAATTTTTGTAGGAATTTTTGACACCCCTAACACGAAACTGCGAATAAAATATAAAAATCTCGTAATTTCTCTGTTAAAAGTGGGTTGTTTATTTTCTTTATGGATTATACTTCCAAAATAAACTATTAAAGTTGTTTTAAAAGTAATAGAAATATTTTTTTTTTTTTAAAAACAGTAATGAATTTTCCGAACTCAATATTTTTCAATTTTTAAACTTTAAAAATCTATCACAATTTTTCTATTGATTCGATTTTTACGATATTTTCAGAGTCAATGTGAAATTTTGTTCTTTCCAATAAACCGAATATATTTTAGACAAACGTTTTTTTTTTTAATTCACGCCCCCCCCATTTTCAAGTTTCTATTAAAAAGTAAATAATTTACTCACAAATTGAAGAGAAAAGGTCAATAAATAATATATTCAAATTTAAAACAAAAAAAAAACGTGTTTTTTAGAATTTTACCTGTAAAGTTTGAAGTTTAAAACCTTTTTTTTAAACCACGTTATTTGTTTTTTCTTTAATGGAACCTTGGTCCTTGCTCCTTTAATTGAAAAAAAAATTAGGGCTTGAATTACATTTTTCGAGGAGTTATAAGCTTGGAAAGACAGGGGGTCGAATAATTCACGCTTCACATTTTGAAATGTCTATTAAAAAGTAAATAATTAATTTATGTACCAAAGTCTTATATATCACAAATTGAAGAGAAAAGGTCAATAAATAATATATTCAAATTTAAAAAAAAAAAAGGAACTGCTTTTTTTAGAAATTTACCTGTAAAGTCCAAAGTGCAAAACCTTTAAACAAAAAAAAAAAAAAAAAAAAAAAATACACGGTTTTTTTTTTTTTTTTTTTTTTTTTAATGAAACCTTGGTCCTTGCTCCTTTAATTGAAAAAAAAAAATTAGGGCTTGAATTACATTTTTCGAGGAGTTATAAGCTTGGAAAGATGGGGTGGAATTATTCACTATTTTCATGAAATTTCTGACACACCTATCGTATTTCCACGTTTAATTAAAGTTTTGTTTTTTTATTCAATTGTAAGGTTAAAGTGACAGAATAGGTACAAAACACCCTTCCCTCCCCTTATTAAGAATGACTTTTTAAATAACGTTATTTCAGCACGGATCACTCTCTGCATGAGTACCAAAAAGTCAACCCTCTTCCCCTACAAAAAAAAAGAAAAAAAAAAAATGCCTTTCAAATGCTAAACCGCTTCGACAATTTCCGTTAGGGTTAGCAACTATCCTAACCCTATACCACCAAATTGTTCTTTCAAAAAAAGAACAAAAAAAAAATTCTTACTCTGATGGCTTGTGAGACCAACTGATCTTCAAAGTACAGGTCTATGCATGGTTCAACAGGTGAAGAAGGGGTTTGTTTATTATGTCTGTGCGTCAGTTACACACTAACTGTCACGGGTAGGTTTCGTGATTAAAAATTTTATTTATTGTATAAAAAAAAAAAAACGATTGTAAAGAGTTAAGTGGGTGAAGACCTACTATTAAAAAACAAAAAAAAAACGATCTACAAAAAAAAAAAACGATCTACAAAAAAAACCCAAAAAAAACGATCTACAAAAAAAACCCAAAAAAAACGATCTACAAAAAAACCCCAAAAAAAACGTTCTACAAAAAAAAAAAAAAAAAAAAAAAAAAAACGATCTACAAAAAAAAAAAAAAAAAAAAAACGATCTACAAAAAAAAAAAAAAAAAAAACGATCTACAAAAAAAACCCCAAAAAAACGATCTACAAAAAAACCCCCAAAAAAACGATCTACAAAAAAAAAACCCCAAAAAAAACGATCTACAAAAAAAAAACCCAAAAAAAACGATCTACGAAAAAAAACCAAAAAAAAAAAAACGATCTACGAAAAAAAACCCCAAAAAAAACGATCTACAAAAAAAAAAAACAAAAAAAACGATCTACAAAAAAAAAAACCAAAAAAAAAAACGATCTACAAAAAAAAAACCAAAAAAAAAAACGATCTACAAAAAAAAAACCAAAAAAAAAACGATCTACAAAAAAAACACCAAAAAAAAACGATCTACAAAAAAAAAAAAAAAAAAAAAAAAAATGCAATCATTTGACCTGCTTCGCGCCACTCTGCAACTTTCCATCTGAGGAGATACAGTTTGAAATAATGAAGACAGACATTGTGAGTTTTATAAATTAGATTGAAAAGAAACTTTGTTCATCTATGTACAAATTAGAAACAACTAAAACGCACACACAATAAACTAAGTGGTACTTATCTAGTTTACGACCAAATCATTGCGAGTATTACGCTACAGATGAGAACAGTAGTCCGAAGATTCAAAATAATACATCATAAACAATCCACACATCAAAAATTTAGAAATCCAATCCCCAGTAAATTTGCATCGGCATCTTCCGGTGGATTATGTAAGCAGTCAAAATAGGCCCAAGTATTAAGAATGGCTTTCTAAATAGAAAGCCATTCTTAACACTCCACTTGGGCATTAGGTGGACCTAATCTTAAAAAATACCAAAATGGCTTTCTAAATAGCCATTTTGGTATTTTTTTTAGATTAGGTCCACTTCCACAATTTTCTTTTAAATGACAACCTTTAAAGGTTTTCGCTTATGCTGAATACGAAAATCGCATTGAAATTTTGCAGAAATAAGTAGTTATCGAGATATAAAAAGTTGTATTATGCATTGTATTCTTTAGCGGCCATCTTTTTTTACGCGTGTGCAGTGTCAGTCATAAGTAGATTTGTTTATGGCGCGCGTAAAAAGATGGCCACCAAAGAATACAATGCATAATACAACTTTTTATATCTCAATAAGTACTTATTTCTGCAAAATTTCAATGCAGTTTTCGTATTCAGCATAGTCGAAAACCTATACAAGTCGTCATTTAAAAGAAAATTGTGGAGGTGGACCTAATCTGAAAATTTACCGCGATTTTTAACATAAGACAGCGGGAGGGATGGGGGGGGGGCTTAAGGTTGGCATAGCACGTTGGAAGTTTTTTTTTTTTTTTTTTCGTTAATGATTTTCACGGTTTCATTGGCATTTGTCTCCAGACAGCTGATTGGATAATTGCTCGGCATCTTCAGTAACGTGTGTGGAGATGCCGACAGGAAGTTACTGGAGATTGGGCCGTAAACAGGATAAATACCATTAAGTGATAGGTTTTGCCTTCAGTTACAGTCTGCAAACCTGTTAGCAAAATTTTAAGTTTGTCAAACCAGTTCCCGAGTTGATTTTTTTAGAAGCACATTGGCCCCCCCCCCCAACTCCACACCAATAATTTTATTTCTCATGCATGACCGACTAAAAGTTATTCAATTTTACCATAAATATGCAATCATTTATTTTTTTTTTTTTTTAACTTAAACCTACGCACGAGGATTGTTCCAAAAGTAACGCCTTCTATTTCTTTTATCCACCCGAAGAGGAGGATTGCAAATTGCTTTATCATGATGACTGAACTTATGCATTCATGACCTGAAAGTTTCTTCTCTGTTGCAGATATTGACGGTGTGAGAATCTAAGAAAGCAACCTCCGTCATGAAGTGCATCAGAAGTAGAGATGCGTCATTGAATTCCTCGCACAGAAAAAAATTGAACCGATAAACATTCACCGGCGCCTGTGGAACATTTACAGCGCCGATGCAGTTGATGTCAGCACAAGAGATGGGTTCATAGATTTCAGAGTGGCGACAGAAATGTGAGTGACAAAGTGTGCTTCGGACGCCCATGTACAGCCATTACTTCCACAAAACACTGTGCATTTCGACCATCTCATCAGCGTTGATCGGCGGATAGCAGTGGATGAATGTAGAGTTAAGTGTGGCTGTCAGGTCACAAGAAATGATGTTGTCATCCCTAGGATACAGCAAAGTGTGCACTAGGTGGGTTCCCCGAATGTTCACGCAGAACCAAAAGGACCATCAATCGAATGTCAGTCAGGACTGATTGAATCAGCATAAAATCAAAGGATTCTTAGACCATATCATCACTGGTGACAAGACGTGGGGTTACCACTATGAGCTGGAGTCCAAATGGCAATCGATGAAATAGCACCACTTATTCTCCTCAGCAAAGTAAAAAAAAAAAAGACGTCTGCAAATCAAGTTGTCTGTTTTTTTTTTTTTTCTTGTCATTTCACCCCAAACAAGGCACAAAGTCGTGAGAGGCTACTATTTGGGACAAGATTTGCAGGGATGCGATTTATGGAGTTGGGTAGCGAGATGTCTATTCACATTAAACTTGAACTTCTGCATGTCAGTACAGTCAGGGAAGCAGGGGCCAGGGAGGGAATTCCAAAGTGCAGCAGTCAGAGGGGAAAAAGCTATGCAAGTAGAAGGATTTACGGCATCTAAGAATCTATAGTGAAGGGGTGGAATTTTGCTGCTGGTTGGTTTGTCAAGGGTATTATCAAGGGGGGCAAGGAAGGTACTAGTGCTCAGAGTTCAGAGCACTTGCCATTAAAATACTTGTTGGTTGGTTGATTTCGTTTTACGGCGTATCAACCCTTTTTCAGGTAATTTAATGCCAAATCCAGTGATTTTGAAGAAAAAGTTTTTAATAGAATATATTTGTTTTTTTTGTTTTTTTTTTTGTTTTTTCCCCAAATCAGTTTCTATTTAACCCATAGTTGGAACTCCAACAGGTACTACCACTCCGGGTCAGAGTGGACCTGGGAGCAATAACAATTAAGGGGTGGCTCCACACTCCCCAAAGCCCGCAAGCTGGGGCCTCACCATCGGATATAGTTTAAGCTATAAGACCCTAAAAAATACTTGTAAAACAGGAACAAGGTAAAGTGATGTGAACAGTTTCTGAGACAGGAAGGGTGTCATCCCCCTGGATTTCTTGGAACTAGGGTTGCCTGTCAACTCTCTTATGTTGAAGAAAGTAGAATGCCCAGATTTCCCATGTAAAGACAAAGAAAAGGGAAACATTCCCTTTGCAACAACAACAATGAACCTGGCACGATCAGACTTCCACTTGTTTGGACTTCCAAAATAAACATTACGCGGGCAGTATTTCCCTAGCAACGTCATAATCGCATGCATTAAAAAATAAAATTTAAAAAAAAAAAATTTTTTTTTTTTTTAAATGGACCGCCTTGGCAGGCCCTGACTTTTACAACCAAGGCATCAAAGTTCTCCTTCATAATTGGCAAAACTGCATTGCATTAAAAATGGAGGTGGCTATGTAGAAAAAGAAATTTTGGAGCACAAAAAGTCACTCGTTTTAGTGTTACCACTCCCATCTTCATAGTGTAACCCTAACCCGATACACTTTAACCGTGTCGTTACATTTCAACAACTTGGACTCGCACGTTCTCTGATATCATCACAGGAACAAACAAACAAAGAAGGACATAAAAAATATGACTCAGCATTTTTTTTTTCTAGGTGAATACAAAAAGGCATTAATTTCTAACAATTTCATTGTTTTTCAAAATATCACTCACGCATCGAACATGCCTGTGAAGTCACGCTTTCACACACGTGTCTTTGTTGTCGCTTGCCTTGCTTGCAACAGCATTTCTCGCGGTTAACGGTAGCCGAATGAATAAAGGCTTTGCTAATGAAACCAGGTGGCTTCTGTCGCCGGGTTCGAATCTATCGACTGGTGTTAACCGTGACACTCTGCACTGATAATTCCCGAAAGGATGAAACACTAGTGTCTGTAGGAATTTAATAAATATTATAGTAAATAATATATCATTCAAACATGCTAGTGTTTGAATATATGGTTAAGTGGCAGTTTTAGACTTTTAGAACTGCTTTAAAGCTTCACCGCTCACTCATTTTTCAACCAAAGTTTAAACAATTATTACAGTTTATAGATTACTTTCTCAGCTATATTGTGAAAAAAAAAAAATTCAATCTTCGTTCAATAAAACAAAAGTTATGAATTTACTGGTGTTCAAAATCATAAAAATTCGTAAGGAGGTGAGCGAAGCTTTATATGACTGGTTTCCATAGCAGCCACGTCGCTTCAGCAACTAGTGTTGCTACTAATTCACTGCTGTTGCGACAAGAGAAACAGAGAGAAAGCAGACGAGTGCCGTACATTGTTTTACATATGCGTATGTTATGTTTATGAGGGCAAAAAGATAAGATTGAATTTAAACAAACAACAAGTGAATTTACTAGAACCCTGCAAAAATCATGGATTAAAATAGAAAAAAAGCGAGCATAAAAAGTAATATGGTTAAGATTAAACATGGAAAAGTAAAAGGACTAGTTGTTAAAACTGGAAAAGAAAAGGAAAAGATATTCTAGTAAAAAAATATAATAAATTTATAACTTAAAATATTGCAGCATTAAGAATTGATTATATAATGTTAAATTGAATTTTAATACAAATTCTTAATGCTGCAATATTTAAAGTTATAAATTTATTATATTTTTTACTAGAATATATTGTCTTTTTCTTTTCCAGTTTTAACAACTAGTCCTTTTACTTTTCCATGCTCGCATTTTTCTATTCTAACACACACACACACACACAGGGTGTCTCAATAAACTATATACACTCTAAATTATCTCAAATTGCTACATAAATAAACTATACCACGTTCTCAAAAGATGTTTAGGAATAAAGAATGCCACTTCTATCATGACGTAAGAGCATATCTTGATAGTCACCTGCGAAACAGATAGTTAGGACAAAGAGGAAGTATCGAGGCGGTGATTCAGGCTGATGGAAGCCACATTGAATAAATGTCAGCTCTACTACATCAAGTTACCTGAATTGATTTTTTTCAATAAAAGTTTTAGAATAAAGCTGTAACGTTGTTTTCCTTAGGGCGACACTTATTCCACTCTGTACTTTTAAATAACAAGTAACAGGAATGATTAGAAAGACAATGTTTATTTTCCAGTGACAATACTGACAGCAAGGAGGGTCACAGGGTGGCGGTGTGTGTGGAAAATGGCAGAGATCTACGGTTGCTTCCTCTCTCTAATCTGCTGTCTCTTTTATTGGGATAAATGACGTCAGAAAATTCCTCCATGCCTTTTTGTTTGTCTGAAATGTCGGTCAGTTCCGCTGATACCTATCCCGGGAATTCTACACCCCCCCCCCATTTTCAACTTCTGACGTAATTTCCAGGGCATGCGTTGATCTAGGATCACTGACTTGACTGACCCTCCTGGTCCAGTCTCTATTGACATCATCCTCGCAAGCCCAGCCAGCCAACCGTCCTCTCCAGAACCACCTCTGCTACCTGTAACTCCCTGCCCAGAACATTATGGTCATCTAAATCAACTGAAATATCTTGAAAGAATATTGAAGATCTGAAATATCCTGCAGCTCCCCCCCCCTCGCGTAACAAAAAGAATCACATTTCAAGTGATTCAATTTTCCATCTCAATTCCGTAAACATTACCCATCTTAACCACAATGTTTGCATTATTTGCAGTTGTAGATGTGCCTCCATGACCTGTCAGATCAGATTTCAAAGTGATCACGGTTTCTTCTTTCACTTTGGCCTGAAGCTGCTTTCTGCCCGTCGCAAAAAGGTTTAAGGCTCTGAAACCAGAGTTTGAAAGCATCTAACTTTTTTAGTCTTTTTTTTTAAGAAAGGAGTCACCACTTATCCAGGCCAGGAGGCCACTTGAGGATAAGGATTAATGAGTATACGATAGTCAATGGGACAATATCGTAATCGTTAGTAGTGGAAATTTAGTAAATTGGATTACTTAAGAGAACGGCTCATCAAGAACTTGTTTACATTGGACTTGAAGACGACCATATTGTAGTCGTCTGAAAAGCAGAGAAACAGAAGAGTTAAAAAATCGTGCAGTTCTAAGAAAGAAGCTTTGTTCATGGAATCTACATTTAGGTTTAGGCACAGATAAAGAGCGAGGGAAATTATTGATAGTGGTTGCAGACAGATGAGTGTTTTTCGTGGAAGTGTGACAAGCAGAGACTATAGATTGGAATTCTGTCAAACATTTGCCATGAAAATAATAGAGCAGAGATAGGTTTGCAACATTTCTCCTGTGAGAAAGAGGTTGCAGGGAAAAGAAAAGGGCATCACACCCATATAGGCTACAAAGTCTATTTTGAACTTTGTCAAGACAGAATAAAGTGCTTCTAGCAGATGTGGTAACAGTAGTCCATCCTAGGATGTACTTGGCTCTTATACGGTTAGACAATTGCATTGGCAGTGAGATATCTACTGGAGTGGTAGAATGATCCCACCATTTTTCCAGCAACATTAGCAACAGATTTGATGTATGTGCTCCATTTCAGATCAGCTCAGACCATGAAGCTTGTCAAAACATGGGACCTCTAGACAGGGGTCAAGGCATTGATGATGTAAAGATGGAAGATTGGTTTTAGATGCATTAAAATTAACCAGCCACTCCTTATCCCGTGATCAAGATCAGAGGAGAGACCATCAGAGAGATCTTGGTCATTTACGATCATTAATAATGTGTTATTTTGATATTCATTTTCGGGTTTGTATTACTGTACACATAGATTCGAAAAAGTTGTCAAAAAACAAATATAGAACAAATAAATGTTATCAAAGGCAAGATAAGTTACTTTTCTACCTAACTGGATATAATTCACGTGTTTTTATTCAGTGTAACATGTTTATTCAGCTCGAAAAACATGCAATGTTTACCGATGTATTGGAAAATTCAAAATGGCAGCCGACTGTCTCTCGGAGAGGGTACGTTTGGGAAAAGGTATTATAAATAATAAACTAGACAAAATACTGTTAGAAAACAACCGAATACATGTCAACTTATGTCACGGTAACATATATTGAGCGAATTTCTAACAGTATTTTGTCTAGTTTATTATTTATAATACCTTTTCCCAAACGTACCCTCTCCAAGAGACAGTCGGCTGCCATTTTGAATTTTCCAATACATCGGTAAACATTGCATGTTTTTCGAGCTGAATAAACATGTTACACTGAATAAAAACACGTGAATTATATCCAGTTAGGTAGAAAAGTAACTTATCTTGCCTTTGATAACATTTATTTGTTCTATATTTGTTTTTTGACAACTTTTTCGAATCTATGTGTACAGTAATACAAACCCTCATTTTCTATGTATTAATATTCTTTTTAACCGGACAAAAATATTGATGAACAGGCAAACTCAATTTTATTTACATACTGGCAGATGTACCTGGCATTGCCCGGGATTAAGCGTAACGTTAAATTCTTTAAAAAAAAAAAAAAAAAATGAAAAAACGAAATGAAAATGAGACGTGCCTGCAGGTATTAAGTTTTTTCTAAGCAATTAATTTCTTGTAAGGAAAAAAATAAATACTACAGCTGAGATTGAAACCAAAAAACCGAAAGACAGCGAGTCAAATAAGATAACCATAAAGCGAACTTAACACGATCTTAAAATGGATTTTCAAACCTACTTATTCTTAATGTAATGAATCTAATGTGAATGATTCATGGCATGCGTATTTGTGAAACAGTTAGCAAACAGATAAAAATCCAACAGACCCCGTGTACCGATTTCTCAATTTTGAGCCCTTAACAGCCCTTTTTCTGGATGAAAACTGATTAAAAAGTTTTCCACAGGTCTGAATATCGTATTTAAAATCTGTAGATTAAAAATTTGTTGAGTATATAGGTTGAGAAGTGTCCTAATATACACACCCTTTCATAGATATATAGATTTTTTTTTTTTAGCATACAAGATAGAGAAACATGCACGCATGCGCACACACAGTAAAATTAGATGAAGTATGAAATAAGCTGAGAAACTCAACCGGGACATATTCCAATCGACACTAGTTGACTGCCAACACGTCTCATTTATAAAAACAAGGCCGATAGCCATTAGTTGCGTGCTCTCGTTTAATGAATGAATGTGTGAACGTAGGATTGACATGAAATTCTTAAAGATAAACTAAAATGACCGAAAAATGGGCTGAAATGACTTAAATAAATAATAAATGTGTTACAGACCGACCGATGGAGTGACTTGCATGCGACTAAAAATGCCTTAGCACGGAAGAGTTTCCCCTTCCATTGCCAAGGAAAAGTTATAAATGTAAGTGCAGCATCTGTTAAAAACATACTACACTTTGATCTTAGCCATGTGGCCAAGGAAACAAACGTAAGTACAGCATCTATTAACAGATACTACACTTTGATCTTGGCCAAAAGGCCAAGGAAAGGGTATTTATTTGCTCCTCCCACCGAGCAAATTAGGTACAAGGCCGATTTTTAATGTGAGGAGTGAAGGGGAAATGGGGACCAACTCCCTGGGGAGTAGGGGAGCTGGATAGTGAAAATTGGTATGAAGGGTTGTCCCTACATTGACCAAGGTCTTATATGTGGGGTTACCCCCACATATGGTCTTTGCTTGCAGTATCTGCCGGAAGAGATGGTATTTATTTGCTCCCCCACCGAGCAAATTAGGCACAAGGCCGATTTTTAAAGTGAGGAGTGAAGGGGAAATGGGGACCAACTCCCCGGGGAGTAGGGGAGCTGGATAGTGACAATTGGTATGAAGGGTTGCCCCTACATTGACCAAGGTCTTATATGTGGAGTTGCCCCCACATATGGTCTTTGCTTGCAGTATCTGCCGGAAGAGATGCTACACTTTGATCTTGACCAAAATGCCAAAAAAAGCTTAAAAAACTAAGAACAGCATCTATTAACAACAGACCTTTGATCTTAACCAAAAAGGCCAAGCACAAAAGTGTTATGGACAGACCGACCAACCGACCGACAGAGTGACTTATAGAGTCGCTTGCACGCGAATAAAAACATACACAACCTGAGTTGTCTGTGGATTTTTTTTTTGTTGTTTTAATACTAATATACTCTTTATACTTAAGTATTTCGAAATCTAATGCTTCTCATCAGGAGAAGGGTTAGATTGCAAACATTTCAATGCAACATCTAGCCAAGGGGAATAACAGGAGGTATATTAATGAATCGCATATATACTGAAGTGAGGGAGGTGAACGAGGCATCTGGAGTGTTAAACTATGTAAATGTTGGTGAATTTTAGCTGAGGACTTGCGAGAGATTAGAAGCTACAAGGAATAGGGAGTACGAGAATTAGGGGGATTATTTAATACTAGCCTGGGTGCCTGGTGTTGCCCGGGTGTTTGGAGGTGTGTGTTGAGCAAAAAAAATAAAAAATAAAAAAATAAATAAAAAAAAATAAAAAGTGGTAGCAGGCAGTCAGGCTCGAACACGTACCGCGAAGGAGGAAAAGAACGTTAAAAAAAAAAGTTGCACCCATCTCCAAACTGGAAGTAACAAATGTTTAAATTAAGGCTAGTAAATTGAAAAAAGGGGATGACTTTCGAAAATATTGACGAAAAAAAGCTACCCCCTTCCTGTAAAAAAAGTGCCCAATTGAGGGTAAAGGAGTTAATGTTTTTAGCCGATTTTTCGATATTTGTCGTCTGAAGGGTTGAGTTTCAAAACGATACCTATCTCATGAAAATCCGTCGCCTCTGTCGAAAGTTTTATGTAGACATACAGACATGAATACATACATATACAAACATTTAAACAGACATGTGAGATTTATATTATAGATAAAGGAAAGATTTATCTAAAAAATAGAAAGCATATATTTTTTGTTGTTGGGTGAGTTTTTTCTTTGAGGGGGGGGGGATTTCTTTCAGAACTGGATATGCAGACAAACGCCCTTTTATTTATGTATTTTTTAAAATATGAGACAGAGAAACGGACAGACACAGGCACACACACACACAAACATGTAAATTAAAATCTATAATATAGAATATAAAAGTGAAAGTGTATGTGTGTGTGTGTGTGTGTGCATTTGTTTTGTATGTCCACCAAAAGTTTTTTTGGAGGGGGTCCCACTCGGGGAGGTCAGTTTGTTAGAACGTTTTATATACTGTCTTGGTTATAATATGCCCGATTTACAAAAGGAGGTCGTAAAGATATATTTGATTTGAGTGACTTTTACATGCTAAAAATTCCCACTATTCTACCTTCATGCTTATTTGTTTGTGGTTTTTTTTTTATAAAAAAGTGAAACTAACGACAGCGACGCCAGCAATTAGCTTTGATAATTGTGTGGAAAAACCCCTCATATCAGACAATTGCTATTTATTTGGAGCAGCTCCCCCCCCCACAACATCTTGGGGAAAACAAAAAAAAAAACTGCCTCGCAGCCAAAGTTAAGTATGGGATTTCATTCCCCTATGGCGTGATGTTCGACCTCATTAAATTTACGCACCTGGCACTTAACTTTTAAATCACTAAATTAGACCACTTTACAATTCCTGTCCCATCGTGGCCGAGTGGTAAGATTAATGTTGGGACGATTCCTAAATTTTTTCAGATTCCGATTCCAGGAAAATGTTGATTAACGATTCCGATACCAAGTACGATTCCGATACCAAGTACGATTCCGATTCCCGTGGAATTGTTGTTTTGAAATATACCATTATATTAATTGAAAGTTTTTGTGTAGCGAAAATATTTGGTACAGTGAAAAAGTGGAAGTACAATTAAGGGAATTTCGAAAACGATTTGATTTTTTTCGTAAAATTTCTTTTATTGGAGATAAAAGTCAAGACAAATATTTTAACCATGAATTAAACATGCACCATGAAATTAATAACAATCAATTTCAGGAGTTATTTTATATATCAAAAAATATAAAGGAAAAGTAAGTCATGATTAATTCAACAAAAATACAATAACATCAAATTTCAAGGGGAATAACATTTTGTTTATCTTTTGATATTCATTTTTTTGTTTTATTTTCTCTTTATCTTCAACTAGAGGGGTGTACCTGGCGTTGCACGGGTGTTTGGAGGTGTGTGTGGTTTTGGGTAAATCAAAACTCCGGGGAGGGGGGGGGGGGTAAAATAAAAATAAAAAAATTTTGGTAGGTAAGTATGATGATTGAACCCGAAACCTTGAGGCAAAGTTTGAAATTAAAGCGTGAAAAAAAACGTGCGATGTTAACCACTGGGCCACCGCGAAATACTAACGGAAACACGTTTGAATTTATTTAATTATTTAGAATTGGCAGGTGCACGTTTTAATGACTTAATGAGGTCAACTGAGTGCGGGTAGTATTTTATTTACTGCGGGAACGCTTTTATTTTTATTTTCTCAAAAGGTTGGGAGGGGGGGACCAGCTCCCCATAAAAAGGGGATTGTCCAAATTAAATAGCAATTGTCTGATATAAGGAAAATATTTCCACATTGATCAAAGCTGATTGCTTTCGGACATTTCCAGCGATCGCGACCGAAAAAAATACCGCTAGAATTAGTGTCGCTTTTATTATACGAAAAAGCCCAATCCACATGCAGCGAACGAAAAATGTTGAATATTTATCTTTTCAAAGTCGAGCAAATTAAATAGACAGGCAACCTCCGTTGTTAACTCGTAGATATTATGATTTATATGTGATATAAAAAGTTTTAAGTTGTGAGCCGACCAACCGCTTCTCGGAAAAAAGCCTTTCTTGGACATACACAAAAAGCGAATATACATACACAGTTTAACTTTTATATATATATATATATATATATAGATAACTCTTTAAAATTTAACATTTTTTATGCAGCTTCAATCTGATTTTTATTCCACTTTCTAGAATATTCTTATTTCTAAATGAAATTAAAAAAAACTAAATCTTTGATTAAATATTTAGCCTTTTCAATCATCTCAAATTATTCTTATTTATTTATGACTTTTTAAAAAACATTTTTAACAATGTTATTTTTTAAATCTAAATAAATTGGTTTATTTCTATATGTATTTTTATTATATACTTATCGTCCTTTAATGTCTATTCTTATTTAAATGTTTTAATTTACCTCTTTATTTCTATATAAAAAATTAAATTTTTGGTAATTGTTTATTTCTATTGTTAAATAAAAGTCATTTATTGAACTTTCGAAATCGCTTCCACCTTAACGCTGTTTCTGACAACTTTTTTATTTTTTTGTTAAAGGTTGGGAAACATTTAGCTATGCTCATATCACAACTGTGATACCAGGCATCGCTGAATGTCAACCAAGCCCCTACAGTAGTAACCCATCTTCAAAATTGTCAAATTGGACCTGTAGTGCAGAAGCACCTTCAAAATTGTCAGGTCCGACCCATACTGCACAAAACCTTAAAAATTGTTAAAATCGGACCTATACTGCACAAGCACTTTCAAAATTGTGGAATCGGACCTATACAACAGAAGGACCTTCAAAGTTTTACAAATCAGACATATACTACACAAGCATTAAAAAAAAGGAAAAAAGTTTAACTTTTTAATAACTTTTTCACATTTTCTTTTGTGCAAAGTTTCAAAAGAAATGTTTAATTGCTTCATTCGCCGAATATTTTAATAAAATGTAAATTTCTAAAAGAAAACAAAAATTAAATATGCTTACTGCATTTATTTAACAGATAGCAAAATGATTGTTTTCTTTTTAGTTTTCAAAAAACCTTAAGTGGAACTGTCAGTCAACATAATATGTAGTTCTAACGTTTTTTGTTTTTGGATACTTCAAAAAAGCCGACCGACTTTCCCGAAACAGCCTTCATTCAGAAAATATATTGTTCTATTAAACCTTTTATTGTTTAAATAATTTGACTTTGCTTGTTTTATTTTATTTAAAATATAAAGGTTGACAAGACATTTTTCATTTACTAATGAGATTTTTCATTCATTTACTAATGGAAGAGTGTCAGTAAAAAAAAAAAAAAACTTCAAACAAACAGTTCAACTTAAAAATATAAGAGAATCATAATGAAAGAATCGTAAATCTAAGGTATTTTTACAACGCAATTCCGATTCCCCCCAAATACACGATACTTACGATTAACAATTCCAATTAATCGTCCCACCACTAGTAGAAAGGAACCCTCCGGGGAGGGGGGGGTTGTTTGTTTTGTTTTACGGCATATCATCCCTTTTCAGGTTATTTAATGCCGAATCCAAAGATTCGGAGGAAAATTTTTTTAATAGAATATATTTGTTGTTTTCAAGTCGGTTTCTATTTAACCCATAGTTTGAACCCTAACAGGTACTACCACTCCGGGTCAGAGGTGACCTGGGAGCAATGGTAATTAAAGGGTGGATCCACACTCCCCAAAGTCCACAAACTGGGGCCTCACCACTAGATATAGTTTAAGGTCATATCCAGGACCCCGGGGAGAGGGGAGTTAAAAAAAAAAAAACTGGTAGTAGTGGGGGCCAGGGAATCAAAACAGTAGGCAGAAGTATTAATAAAAAAGTAAAAAAAAATAGTGGTAGTAGGCAGGCAGGCTCGAACCCGTAACGCAAAGGAGAAAAAAAAAGTTAAAAGAAAAAAAAATCTGACGTCTTAGCCGATGTCTCCATCGCTTGATCGGAAGTTCAGAACGTTGAAATTAAGCGTAGTCAATTGAAAAGACGAGGACTTGTTAAAATGGCATTGAAAAAGTGACCCCTCCTTGTACAAAACTGCTCTGTTGAGGGTACAGGAATGAATGCTTTTGGCCAATTTTTTGATATTTGTCGTCCAAAGGGCAGAGCTTTAAAACGATACTGATTTTGTCAGGATCTGTCACCTCTGTCGAAAGTTTTTGCAAGACATACAAACACACATTTTGCTTTTTATATATTAGACTAGCTAGGGGTTCCCGGCATTGCCCGGGTGTTTGTGGGTGTGTGTGGGGGGTGGGGTAAAAAAAAAGTAAGTATGAGGATCGAGGATCGAATCCGAACCGTTGAGGCAAAGTTGTAAATTAAAGTGTGAAAAAAAAAAAAAGTGCGACGTTAACCATTGCCCCACCGCGAGATGCTAACGGAAACACGTTTGAATTTATTTAATTACTTGGATTTAGCAGGTGCCCGTTTTAATGAGTTAATGAGGTCAAGTTTGACTGCGGGATAGTATTCATTTACTGCTGAACGCTTCACCCCCCCCAAGATGTTATAGGAAAAAGACTAAGCCACATGCGGCGAGCGACAAATATTGAATATCTATCTTCCCGAAATCGAGCAAATTAAATAGACAGGCGAGCTTCGTTAACTGTGAGATATTACGATTTATATGTGATATAAAAAGTTTTAAAAAGTTGTGAAGCAAGCGACCGCTTCTCTGAAAAAGCCTTTTGTAGACATACAGAAAAAGCGAACACACATACATTTTCGCTTTTATATATATATATATATATATATACTAGCGGAGGATACCCAGCGATGCCTGGGTGTCTTGACGTAAATCAAAACTCCGGGGGGGAAAGGGGGGGGTAAATAAAAATAATGTTTTGGTAGGTAAGTATGAGAATCGAACCCGTACTCTTGAGTTGGAAATTAATGTGTGAAAAAAAAAAAAAAAAAACGGGTGCCGTTACCCATTAGGCCACCGCGACATACATACAACATACTCAGGTTTGAATTTATTTATTTAACTATAAAAACAGGCGTGTGCAATAAAAGTTAACTCTGCTGCTTCCATTTGACCTAATTAAGAAGGTCAAATAGAAGTCACGCAGTTGTTTACCCAAGTTTGACTGTTTTTGTTTTTTTCCCCCCAACAGATGTTGGGGGGAGGGGAACCAGCTCCCAATTGTCCAGATTGAATAACAATTGTCTGATGTACAACATCAGAAAAAAGCTGATTGCTTCTGGACATTTCCCGGCGCAATGCCGAGAACGTTGTTCGTTAACTTTGAATTAGTTTCACTTTTTATACGAAAAAGCCTCATCAACACGTGAGGAGCCAAAATAGCAATAATTTTGTAAAAGTCGACGTAAATAAATCTAGATGCGATGCACTTTCCCAAATCGTACATATTATTATTTAGGACCCATATAAACAGTTGTAAGCCATCGTAACGACATCGGAACCGTGTGCGAGAAAAGCCTTTTGAAGACATACACGAAATGGTCACACACATTTTGCCTTTTATATATATACTAGCGGGGGGTACCCGGCGATGCCCACGTGTCTTGAGGTAAATCAAAACTCGGGGATGGGGGGGGGGGGGTTAAATAATAAAAAAAATGTTTTGGTAGGTGAGTGTATGAGGATTGAACCCATACCCTTGAGTTGGAAATTAATGTGTGAAAAAAAAAAAAAACCCGTGCGATGTTACCATTGGGCCACCGCGACATACAGCGTAGACGTGTTTGAATTTATTTATCTAACTATAACTATAAAAACAGGCGTGCGTAATAAAAGTTAACTTTGCTGCTTTCATTTGACCTAATTAAGAAGGTCAAATAGAAGTCACGCAACTTCTGAGTTTGTTTATCGAAATTTGACTGTCTGATATACAAGATTGATCAAAGCTGATTTCTTCTGGACGTTTTTCCAGGCACAATGCCGCGAAGACGTCGTTTGAGTTTAGTTTCATTTTATTTATACTAAAAAGCCCAATCAACACGCGAGAAACCAAAATAGCAATAATTTTGTAAAAATCTACGTAAATAAATCTATACGCTGCGCATTTTCCTAATTCCTAGATATTATTATATAGGACCTATGTACACAGTTTTAAGCGATAGTAACGACACCGGGAGCGTGTGCTCGAAAAGCCTTTTGAAGACATACACGAAACGGTCACACACATTTTGCCTTTTATATATATATATATATATATATATATATAGAAGACTATCCGTGACCCGTTGGGTCAGTATGTTATTAGCTATGGAATTAATGTACGTGTGTGACACTTGTGACGGAAAGAAAAGTTTTTTGTGACATAAAAGAAACATTTCTATGAAAGTATATTAAAATGAAAAAGAATATAGATTTCTATGAGTCGTTCTGTTTATAATTGTTTATTTTTGAAAAAAAAAAAAACAACTTAGTCATTGAATTATAAGTGGTTTGCCATACTTATGTGCACGGAACAGATACCATAATACTTAAATTCAAATTTTGATATATCTTTTAATTAAACGCAAAAAAAAAAAAAAAAATTGGGGTGCTGAAAACGTACACAGTAAAACAATGTTTTATTGTCATGTTGATTATTTGTAACGCAATCTAAAAAAACATTTTCGGGTTATTTATTTATGTTGGAAGTGTAAAAGAAAATGTACGAATGTTTTTAAGAAAGGTGTATTAAAAAATGGAGAATAAATTTACAAAAAAAAAAAAAAGGAAGGCGGTGGGTACATCGCCCTTGTAAAATGGCGATATGGTTGTCACCGGTTAAAGTAGATTTACTTGTAAGAAAATTGTGTTAAAATAACTTAAACATAATACAGAAACGTACAATGTAAAAAAAAGTCCAAATGAATAGCAATTGCCTGATATGAGGAGTTTCCCGCAAATTGATTAAAACTGATTGCTTTCTGGACGTCCAGGCATGAAAGCTGCCTTCACTCGAACCCGGACAGCGAAGTTGGAAAAGAAAACGTTAGTAAGCAGGTAGGCTTGAACCCGAAGCCTTGAAGCGAAGTTGGAAAAGAAAACGTGACATGTAACTGCTACGCTAAGAGGAAGTGAGAATCGTTCACATTAAACGGTTAAAAAAACGCAGGTGCATAAACGAACGTCTGCTTTTCTCGAGCGTTCAAATTTAACGAGATCAAACATCACGCCATAGAGAAATAAAACTATCCCGATAATTATGGCTTCTAGCCAGTTAAGCTTTACGCTTTCTGCGCCTTATATATTTCCACAAGAGGTCTGGGAAAACCAGCTCCTCACAAAAAGGGGAGTGTCCAAATGAATAGCAATTGTCTGATATGAAGCGTTTTCCCCAAATCAATTGCCTTTCTGGGCGTCCCTGGCACGAGTGAATACATGAATTTGCTCCGCATTCAGTTTCACTTTTATACGAAAAAGCCAAACAAACACGCGAGAGGAAGAAAATAGCGTGTAAAAGTCGCTAAAATAAAAGATAGAGGCGACCTCCTTTTGTAAATTGGAGATATTATAATCTAGGGAGTATATAAAAAGTTGTAAAACATAGTAAACCCCCGAAAAGACATACAAAAACGTGCATGGCGCTTTTGCCTTTTATATTATACTAGTGGGTATGCCCGGCATTACCTGGGTGTTTGTAGGTGTAAAAGAAAGAAAAAAAAAAAAAAGCTTTGGTAGGCAGGAAGGCTTGAACCCGAATCTTTGAGGCAAGGCGGAAAAAAAGCATAACTTACCTCGACGCTACGAAGGCAGTGGAATGAAAGTGGACGAAATTAAGTGATTAAAAAGTTATGTGACAGGTGCATAAATTTAATGAGGTCAAACATCACACTACTCAACTTTGGCTGCAAGCCAGTTTATTTAACCAGCTCCCCCTTAAAAAGACGAGTGTCCAAATGAATAGCAATTGTCTGCTATATGGAGCTTCCCCTGCATTGATCAAACGTCATTGCTTTTCTGGACCTCCCGATACAAATGTCAGTTTCACTTTTTTTTTTTATATGGAAAAGCCAAAGAAACATGCAGTGAGTAAAAAGTATCACGAAAATAGCATGTAAAAGCCGCTCAAATTAAAGATACATGCAACACCCTTTTGTAAATTGGCAATATTATAATATAGGTAGCATATAAAAAATTCTGAGAAACAGTGACCTCCCCATCCAGCGCCCCGCCAAAAAAGCCTTTGCCGGACATACACAAAAAATGCACGCACATACACACATTTTCACTTTTATATTATAGACCAGCCTGGTATATTAATGTATCTAGTATATACTGGAGTGAGGGAGGTGAACGAGGCATCTGGAGTGTTAAACTAATGCAGGTGAAGTTTAGCTGAGGACTTGCGAGAGATTAGAAGCTACAAGGAATAGGGAGTACGAGAATTAGGGGGATTATTTAATACTAGCCTGGGTGCCTGGTGTTGCCCGGGTGTTTGGAGGTATGTGTTGAGCAAAAAAAAAAAAAAAAAAGTAGTAGTAGGCAGGCAGGCTCAAATCCGTACCGCGAAAAAGGAAAAGAATGTGAAAAAAAAATGAAAATTAAAAAAAAAAAATGTGACCTCTTTGCTGTTGCGTCCATCGCCCATTCTGAAGTGGCGAAGGTTTAAATTAAGGTTAGTCAATTAGGAGTTTCGAAAATATTGGCGAAAAAAGCAACCCCTCCCTGTAGAAAAGTGCTCAGTTGAGGGTGAAGGAATTAAGGTTTTTAACCAATTTTTTTATTATTTGTCGTCCGAAGACTCGAGTGATACCAATCTCCCGAAAATTCGTCGTCTCTGTCAAAAGTTTTAAAAAGACAGGTGAGATTTATATTATGAACTAGCCACGTTGCTCAGGTGTTTGTCAGTGTAAAAGAGAAGGGAGATCGAGTGAAATGCGAAATTTAACGTAAAAATAAAAAAAAATAAAAATTTAAAAAAAAATTTAAAAAAAAAGGAAGAAAAGTTGGTTAAACGAATGTCAACATTTTCTAGGTCAAAAATCATACCGTAGTAGTAGTAGTAGTAGAAAAAATGAAATAGCGCAAATTTTGTAACATAAGTCGCTGAAATAAAAGATACAGAGGACATCATTTTGTAAATCGGACATATTATAATCAAGACAGTATATAAAAAGTTGTAAAATTTAGTGACCCCTCCGAACGACCCCTCCAAAAAAGCCTTTGGCGGACATATGAAAAAAATGCGCAAACACATTTTGGCTTTTATATTATGGATTATACTAGCGGGCATGCCCGGATGTTTATAGGTATGTGTTGAGAAAAAAAAAAGTTGTAGTAGACAGATAGGCTCGAACCCGAACCCTTGACGCGAAGGTGGAAAAGAAAGTGTGAAAAAACCTGATATCTTACCGCTCGACGATGGCAGGACAGGAACTGAAAAGCGCTCTAATTTAACGATTAAAAAGTTATGTGACAGGTGCGTAAATTTAATGAGGTCAAACACCACGTCATAGGGGAATGAAATCCCACACTTAACTTTGGCTGCGGCACAGTTTTTTTGGTTGTGTTTCCCAAAGATGTTGGGGGAGAAAACCAGCTCTCCATAAATAGGGGAGTGTCCAAATGAATAGCAATTGTCTGATATGACGAGTTTTAGTCGCATTAATCAAAGCTCATGGCTTTCTGGACGTCCATAGCACAAGTGTCAGGGCACTGCCTTTTCTGCAGATTCAGTTTTGTTTATATATGCCAAACAAACACGCAGAGATTTTTAAAAAAAAAAAAAGTCGTGAAAATAGCATGTAAAAGTCATCCAAATTAAAGATACACATGACTTCATTTCGTGAATTGTAGATATTACAATCTAGAGAGTTTATGAAATTTTCTAAGAAACAGTGGCCCTCCCTCCCCCAACAAAGCATTTGCCGGTATACACCAAATGTGCACACACTAACACATTTTTCCTTATATATATATATATATATATATATATATATATATATATATATAAGAGAGAGAGAGAGAGAGAGACTAGCGGTGGTACCCGGTGTTGCCCGGGTGTTTAGGAAAAAAAAAAGTTTTGATAGGCAGGCTCGCACTCGAAGCCTTGGAGGTGAATAGCCTGATAACTTACCTTGACGCTACGAGAGCAGAAAATCGAGAATGGTTGAAATTAAATGATTAAAAAGTTAAATGACACGTGCGTAAATTTAATGAGGTCAAACATCACGTCATAGGGGAATGAAATCCTGCACTTAATTTTGGCCGCAAGCCAGTTTCCCCCAAGATGTTGGGGAAAACCAGCTCCCCATAAAAAGGGGAGTGTCCAAATGAAGAGCAATTATCTGATATGAAGGTTTTTCCCACATTGATCCAAGCTCATTGCTTTTCTGCACAAGTGCCAGGGAGTTTTATTTTGTTACAGGTTCACTTTCACTTTTATACTGAAAAGCCAAACAAACACGCAGAGAGTAAAATATACTGCGTAAATAGCATGTAAAAGTTGCTCAAATAACAAGATACACATGACCTTGTTTTGTAAATCGGAGATATTATAATCTAGGTAGTATATAAAATGTTCTAAGAATCAGTGACCTTCCTTGAGCCCCCCCCCTCTTCCAAAAGCCTTTGCCGGACATACAAAAAATGTGCTCACACTAACACACATTTTGCCTTTTATATATATTGACTGGGGGGGGATAGCCCGGGTGTTTGTTGGTGTAAAAGAAAAAAAAAAGTTTTGGTAGGGCGGTAGGCTTGAACCAGAAGCCTTGAGGGGAAGTGAGAAAAGAATGTCTGATAACTTATGATGCTACAAGGGCAGAGAAGTGATAATTGTTGAAATTAAACGGTTAAAAAAGCAGGTGGTTAAACGAACGTCAACGTGTTTTTTTAGGTGAAACATCACGTCAGAGAAATAAAATCACAGCGCAAATTTTGTAAGAGAAAAGTCGCTCAAATTCAAATAAAAGATAGAGGACCTCGTTTTGTAAATCAGAGATATTTTAATTTAGGGAGTATATAAAAAGTTTGAAGAATTAGTGACCCTCCACCCCGAACCCCCCCCCCAAAAGCCTTTGCCGGACATACAAAAAACGCGCACAAACACACACAAATTTTCGCTTTTATATAATACTAGTGGGGGTACTCAGCGTTGCCCGGGTGTTTGTAGGTGTGTGTGGTGTTAAATAAAAAAGAACCCGGGAGGGGGGGGGGGGTAGGATCGAACCCGAAGCCCTGAGGCGAAGTTTGAAAATAAAATTGGCCAGCCAGAATGAGTTAGTGAAAGATGTTTGAATTTATTTAAGAACGAAATTGATAGGTGCGCGCCCGGAAGTCGTCGAGTGTTACGACAACGACGACGTCAGTGACCAGGTTTGTTTGTTATAAGCAAAGTAAAAAAGAAAACAACGTTAAAACTTTAGCGGGGAAAATAAACACAAAAAAACTAACGTAAGGCAAACGAACGATGAAAACAGAAAAACGAACACGTGAAAAATGGCTTAAATAAGCCTGTTTCGATATTAAAATTTAAATCGGTGGGTACCTGGGTGTTTTTGGGTGTGTGGTCGGGGGTGGATAAGCGAAGTAAAAAAAAAAAACAGAAAAACGAACATTACGTGAGAAATGGCTTAAATAACACTGGTTCAATATTTAAATTTAAAAAATCGAAAAAAAAAAAAAAAGAGACATCTCACCACGATTCGAACCCAAAACGTTTAGATAATGAACCAACGCGCACGTAACGTGATGTACATGAAATTTGTTCAGCTTTTCAACTATTTAAAGTAAATCAGGTCATGACGTCATCTGACGCATGCGTAGAACCGGTCGAGAGGTCCGTTTTTGTTCAAAATTCTACCCACTCTACAACATTAAACTACCACCTTACATTTGTTAACTCTTATTCTCGAGTGACCTTCAGGCCTTGATAAGTGGTGACTTCCTTGTAAAAAAAAACAAAAACAAACAGCAACATAAACTGACTGATTGTCGAATATAAAGTAATCAAAATCAATTGGCTAGGAGGAACAAACACTAGATTGTTAGACATAAAAACTGTTGAAACCACCTGCAAATATTAGTAACAGGGAAATGCTTCAACGCTGTTATGTAATCGCCGGGCAATGCTGGGTAGAAAGCATTTATTCAGTTATCAGTTTATCTATCTACCTGTCTATCTAGCAAAGTAAACAATAGATTAAATCATAGGAAATAATTAGTTAAGCAAGATGCAGGTGGTCAAAGGGTCATGCTGTGACATGAATCAAACTCTGTGATCAATCAAGTTGCACCGGAAGGTATGCAAATAGGGGCCAGATCTGACGTGTCAGGGGTTCCAGTTTGGAAAAACAGTTAATTTTAGTAAGTTTGTTCTAAGACACTGCAGAGACAAGATGCATTAAACAGGCTCCCCACAAGGGGGGGGGGCGACGGTTTCCGAATGGAACCGCTAGCCGAAGATCGTCATTCACTCCAGTTTCTGTGGTGACGAAATGCCTGGGAGTGAATAAAAATAATTTTTTTTTTAAATACAGCATTTTGGGTTCCTGTCTTGAAGCGTCTTTGTTAAACAGGTTCCAGCTCCTCTAAGATGTTGGTGAATCCTCTCAGAAGGCACCAGCAGGAGACAGGTATGTCGTCATGTGTATTATGCTATGTTCTGACACAAACGCAACCACACTCAGTGGAATCATAGGGAGATATTAATAATACCATCTATAGGACTTATGAAGAAGAACCTGAAGTCCTACCTAACTAATATTCCTGGTTAACCAAGTGCAAGAGAAATCCAGACAATTGCACTTAAGGGAATAGCGAGGATAAAAAGAGCTCTCGGTTGGTTTGAATAAAAAGCAGGGCAATGTTGGCAGCTTGTTTGGCTGCCCCATACTCAGCATTACAATCTTCAAAGAAAAAAAAAAAAAAAAAAAAAAAAAAGACTAGCTGAGCAAGACAATCACGGGCCGTAAAAGAGTTAAATAAGACAGTTAAACAAGCAGTACATAAATACAAACAAAATAATTAAGCAACAGACAATTACATTATATAACATCTCTAAATAAGCGACATGGAGACGGTAAATTAGCAAAGGCAAACTCCCACAGTTGGAAAATGTTTGGATCATTTTACCACTCCAGAAGATATCTCACACCAGATACAATCGTCTATTTAAGAGCCAAAGATGTTTTAAACTGGAGTATTGTTGCCACAATAAGATGACGGATCCAATAACTTTCGTTTCCTTTCGTTTTCGTGTTTCCGGTCCGGTCTTTAAGTTTGATGGACGCGGACGATTTTTTTTGTCGTGATTTGACCAGGGTATTCCGATAGTGACATTTACCTATTTTAGATCAACAACTTAGAATGGAACCAATTTGTTTACGTCATATTGAAGACGTTAACTCCCAAAAAAAAAAAAAAAAAAAAAAAAAAAAAAAAAATGAAGTGGCCATTTTTCATCACTAGAGTCAATTTTTACCTAGTTTCCACCTTAACATTTTCTTTACAATGACGATTTATAGGTTTTCGGGTATGCTGAAAACGAATATAGCATTTAAATTTTCTGCAAATAAGTAGTTTTCCGAATATTAAGCAATATCATTTCTTATGTTATTGCTGGTGGCCATCTTGGTACATACGAGCGTACGCTCTTGTGTATAAACGCGGCCCGAGAAACTACACGCGTGCAAAATGGCTACCAGCAATAACAAATGACATTGCTTAATATCCGGAAAACTACTTATTTGCGGAAAATTGAAATACAATATTCGTTTGCAGCATACCCGAAAACCTCTAAAATTCGTCATTGTAAAGGAAAATGTTATGGTGAAAACCAGGTAAAAATTTACTACAACTAGTTTTGTTTGGTTTTTGTATCGATGACAAGGCAAGATTGTCTACTCTTTCTTCGTTCGCCCCCCCCCTCCCCAGTTTTTAAACTCTTTCACTGCCAAAATGTCATTGCCACTTGAAACGTAGGGCTACTATTTGGAATCGTGTTTGACAGGGGATTGTATAGGGAGTTAAGAAGCAAGATGCCTCTTCACATTACATTTACAATTTCGCAGATTAATAGTCGAGGAAAAAAAGTCCAATGTCTAGTAGTCCGGGGCCGGGGGTAACCACTGATGCTTTAACGCGGGGAATGCTGTTACGCAAGAAAGAGGTGCGACCTGCATTATGAACCGACCCCCCCCCAAGAGGAGGGGTAACATCCGGGAGGAATAACAAACATGTATATTGTAGTTATATTCTGAATTAGAAGGGTTCTTCACGAGGAATGTAGACGTTTTTTGGTAAAACTTGCGGAAACTGCTGTTTTACGGTTGTTGTAAAAAAAAAAATGGAACGGAAATTGAAATTTCGTTCCGTTTTAAAACATGGGAGGTTGGGGTGTTTATTCGTTGTAAGCATAGCCGAAAACCTATAAAAGTCGACATTTCCAGCGTGAACGGTGAGTTGAACTTGAACTAAATTGAATTTTTTCGTGTTTTCGTTTATTCTATTTTTATAAAAAAATAAAAAAATCTTCCGTTTTTTTTTTGTTTTTTTTTTTAAATATATATATATATATATATAAAAATACGATTGTTGAATGTTATTCTTTCGTTTGGGGAGGGGGGGGGCACAAAAAAGATTAACACGGAACGAAATTTAAATTTCCATTTCTGCAACAACCGTAAAACGGAGCATTCTCAACAAGTTTTACTTTTTTTTTTTTTTTTTTTTAAATGACTGCTGTCTGAATATTATTTTATTGTTTCTGCTTCGATGACGGTGGCAAGTAAGATATGGTCCTTCTGTGTAATGCTTTATTTTCCTCTCGTATAATGTGAAAACCTCCCTCCCCTCTTTTAATCCCCCCATATGTCAAGAAGAGTTTTTGTCTTCGTGACCACGTGGGCATCGTTTTGACGTTTTACAATAACCAAAAAAAAAAAAAAAAAAGAGTGTGAAAAATAAATATATAACAAATGTTACCAAAGTTTATTAGATTAGAGTTCCCTGCCGAACACTCTAAAAAAACACTGACTTCTCCCTTAGTTGCCATAGTAACTAAACGATCATGAATTTTTATCGACTTTGTTTTACTGTTTATGAATATTGAAATAAAAGGCATTACTACACATTTATTAATAATATCTCACTTTTAATCACTTTTATCGACTTTTTTTACTGTTTATGTGTCACTTTTATCGACTTTTTTTTTTCTTTTTTAAATAGCATTTTCTTTTTAAATGACTACGTTTTAACCTTACAATTGAATAAAAAACATTAAACTTTAATTAAGCTTAGAAATACGATTTAAAATATAGCGCGGATCATAAGTGCACTAGCAGTAGCACCCATTTTTTTTTATTAATAAATGTTTAGTAATTATTTTTCTTTTAATATTCATAAACAGTAAAAACGTCACTTAAAAAGAAAATGCTATTTAAAAAAGAAAAGAAAAAGTCGATAAAAGTGACATATAAACAGTAAAAAAAAAAAGTCGATAAAAGTGATTAAAAGTGAGATATTATTAATAAATGTGTAGTAATGTCTTTTATTTCAATATTCATAAACAGTAAAACAAAGTCGATAAAAATTCATGATCGTTTAGTTACTATGACAACTAAGGGAGAAGTCAGTGTTTTTTTAGGGTGTTCGGCAGGGAACTCTAATCGCGACCAGTACCAAGATGGGACCTTTCTACCTATCTGAAGAAGTTTTAGCTTTAACTTATCCAAGTGGACAGCAGAAACCGGAAGTCAAATTGAGTAGACATTTTTGATCTTACAAAAGACAAAAAATAAATAAATGAAAAATAAAAAGTTCGGTACAGGTACAACTTCTGCGGAAGTACTTATGCACTTATTGTACTGTGCTGAAATAACGTTATTTAGAATGCCATTCTTAACATGAGGGTAACTATTACGTACTTTCACCCAACAATTTAATAAACAAAAGGGCGCACGTACGGAAGCTGTATCCCGCATCTGTAATTTTTTTCCGCCCCCATCTTTTTTTTTTTTTTCAGGGAATTATTATCGAAGGGTCACTAATCTACCAGATTATTAAAAAAAAAAAAAAAAAAAAAAAATTTAACATTTAAGGGGTGCTCCGTTTCTAGTACAATGTTCTAGTAAATCGATCCCCCATTTTAGAAGCACCGACTTTCGACTAAATTTCGCGAATTTAGCTTTTTTTTCTTTTTCTTTTTTTGCTCACGCCTAAAAATGCGTATTTTTTTTTTTTTTTTACTTTTAAAGCTTTTTTTCCCCGTAGATTATCATAGATTACAGACTTATGTAGTAGAAAAAAAAAAATTAACGATTTTTAAGAAGGGGGTTCATTTTCTCGTTATAACGTTCTAATCACGTGACATGTCGGTAAAGAAATGGACAGTAAGTCAGGTAGCAATGAAGTAGAAAGTTATAACCGAAAAGTTAACCCCCTTCTAAAAGGTCGTTAAATTTTTCTTTTTTCTTTCTTCAAAATTTCTGCAAGTGATTATTAAGTCTAATCTATGATAATCGTCGGGGAAAAAATATAGCACGGTAGCTTCTCTGCATAAGCATCTTTTTTTTTTTTTTCCCCCTTTTTTTTTTTGTCACGAAGAGAAGTTGCAGCTATTTTTTCTTGTTACGCTCGACACTCGACACTGCTTGTTTTTTTAAAACCAAGTAAAAACACTAAAAACTTATCCAGCTAGGTAGAAGAGTAATTTATCTTGTCTTTGGGAACATTTATTTGTTATATACTTGTTTTTGTTTTTTTGTGCTAGTGCACTTACTGATCCGCGCTATTTTTAAAATCGTATTTCCAAGTTTAATTAAAGTTTTATGATATATATTTTTTATTATTCAATTGTAAGGTTAAAGTATAGAATAGGTACAAAACACCCTCCCCTCCCCATGTTAAGAATGGCTTTTTCGGTTTTTAAATCATGTTTTCGTACCTCTGTCTATTGTAAAACAAACCCAATAAAATATAAAATTTGAATTAAACATTTAGAATTTTTTGGTCAAGATTAACGTACAAAGTCGTCACATAGCATTTATTTTTACGACGACCACGAGAGTTTATTAAAAAAAAAAAAAAAAAAAAAAACTTACCAGTTTTGAAAATTTTGTTGATACGACATGTCGAAATCTGAAATAAAAATTTGTATATAATTTTTTTTTTTTTTTTTTTGCGTTGATTAATCCTTTTTTTTAAGTAGAATTCCCTTCGTAGACTTTTCTTTTTATATATCCAATTCACATTGCAATTTTTTGTATTAATGCAAGGAGAAAAAATGTAAGATCCTGTTTTAAATTTAACGATCCGTTTGTCGAGTAAGAAACACGAAGTGGACATAGAAGCACGATTAGAAAACGTGTCGATTCGCGCGTTTTTTTGTTTTTTTTTTTTGTTTTTTTTTCCTTTTTTTTTCCTTTTTTTCTCTTCTTTCTTTCAGTAAGATAATGGCGCCCCGATTTTTTGCAAAAACTAGCGCCAACCACCAAGGAAGAGGGTTTTTGATGAACGGTTGAGGATGTATAGCCTTAGTTCCGGCTTACATCAGAAGTGAAATATGCTTGCATTCGATCAAAACAGGCCATCCTCCCTAGCATAACCTCTTCCTTCATTAGGGATTATCATTATTTTTTTTTCTGACTAGCGTCAACCACTGTAAAGAATTTCTTCTATGTACCTCAGGAACATGTTTCTTTCGAAGAACTTCTCATCTGTGGAATATAATACTGCAAAGCTGCTTCCCAACTAAGTACAACAACAACATGGTCTGTTTTATTTTATTTATCTGTTCTCATCTTAAGTGTTATTTGTTCAAAGTTTTAGCCGACGTAACCTTCGACCTTCTTCAGGTGTATCCTGTTGAACCGACCAGATATGGCGAGAGAAAAAAAAGTGGAAAAGAAAGTGAAAGAAAATCTGACATCTTACCCCTATTACAGGACGCGACCGGAAGTTCAGAATGTTAAAGTTAAGCAAAGTCAATCCAACGAATACGATGACTCGCAAAAATGGCAACGCAAAAAAAAAAAAAAAAAAAAAAAAACGACCCTCCTTGTAGAAAACTGCCCAGTTGAGGATGAAGGAATTAATGTTTTTAGCCAATTTTTCGATATTTGTCATCCGAAGGGTCGATCTACAAAACGATACCATTTTTGTGAAAATCTCTCGCCTCTGTTGAAAGTTTTAGGTAGACATACATACATGCATACATACATACATTTAAACAGACAGGTGAGATTTATATTATAGACTAGCGGGGGGGGGGGTACCCAGCGTGGCCTGGGTGTTTGTAGGTGTGTGTGTTGGGGGGGGGGGCTGATCAAAACAACCCTGTTTTAAAACAAAACGTTGGCCGGGTGTTTGGAGGTGTAAAAGAAAACAAAAAGTTTTAGTAGGAACGTAGGCTTGAACTCCGAACCTTTGACGTGGAAGTGGAAATGAAATGGAAAAAAACCCTGGGACCTAGCCATCTCGGCCACGAGAGAAGAGGAATGAAAAGCATCTTAATTTAACGTTTATGAAATGAAATTGACAGGTGCAAGAAACTTAAGTCTCGTGATGTTTGACCTTGAAACATGACGCGGCTGCAAGCCAGTTTTCACTTGTTTTATGCTGAAAAGCGAAAAAAACACGCGGCGATCGAAATATCTGGAAAAAATAGCGCGTGAAAGTCGGACAAATTAAATACACACGCAACCCCCGTTCTTAAGTTGTAGATATTATCATTTAGACGTGATATAAAAAGTTTTAAGAAGAAGCGAGCCGAGCAAGAAGGCCGACGAAAAAAGCCTTTTGCAGATATACACAAAAAGCAAACATACATACACACATTTTCGTATTTATACACGTAGACTAGCAAGGGGTACCCGGCGATGCCCGGCTGTTTGGAGGTGTGTGTGGGCGGGGGGGTTAAAAAAAAAGTAAGTATGAGGATCGAACCCGAACCGTTGAGGCAAAGTTGTGAAAAAAAAAGTGCGACATTAACCATTGCCCCACCGCGACATGCTTACGGAAACACGTTTGAATTTATTTAATTACTTGGGTTTAGCAGGTGCTCGTTTTAATGAGTTAATGAGGTCAAGTTTGACTGCGGGATTTCATTTACTGCTGAACGCTTTTTTTTTTTTTTCCTCCAAGATGTTATAGGAAAAAGACTAACCCACATGCGGCGAGCGACAAATATTGAATATTTACCTTCCCGAAATCGAGCAAATTAAATAGACAGGCGAGCTTCGTTGTTAACTGTGAGATATTACGATTTCTATGTGATATAAAAAGTTTTAAAAAGTTGTGAAAGAAGCCTTTTGTAGACACACAGAAAAAGCGAACACACATACATACATACATTTTCACTTTTATATTTATAGATGATTAGTTTCACTTAACTTTTTGCAGGCAGGTGAGAGGTATGAAGGTGCCAATTGACCGTAAAACTAATAAAGTAGATTCAAAGGCAAAGAGGTAATGACAAGAGCAAAGAATCATGACAAAGGAGTCAGCTGGAGTCGCTGGAAACTGCAGGAATGAGCTGGAGTCGCTGGAAGTAAGCTGGGGTTGAAGCATGTTCAGGAACTGGAGTGGCTGGCTGTAAAGGGGAGTCCCAGGAAGGAGGCAACAGTAGAGAATGGAGTGTGCATTGTATTCTGTCACCCCTGATCCCCACAGTGACTGGGACTTGACAAGAGTCAAGTTGAGATGGGAATGCTCTTAGCTCCTGGGTCAAACTGGAGATTTGCTGTGAAAGCCACTAGCTTTATAGAGAGCCATTCATACTATAGGCTCCACGGCCAGTGATGGTGTGCTAAACAACCAATAACTATGATTAATTTCACACCACATTACTTATAGTTAAAAGTGTCTTTGGTGTTTATTAACAGCATTTATTTTAATCAAGGTTCAAAATAATAGTCCTTTGTTTTTGTTTAGTTTGTGAAAGATGAAGGTTTTGTGTTTTTGCTTTGTTTTTTGTAATTGAATAAATATATGTATATATAGACATATATGTATATAATTATTGATTTGCAAATTGTCACTTGTTTTCGTCTTTCCTTATCAACACCGACTACATCCCATTCCTTGCATTGTGATAGCCTTCGAAATCTCTTCTACATACCTATCCGATACAATGCTGCAAACAAACTACATCTCATTTTTATAATCTATATATGGACAATGACGGCTGCGAAAAAGAATAAATGGGGAAGCACAGGGCAGTCTTTATATTTTTGGATAGCTGAGAGAGATAGATAGAGAGAGAGAGAGAGATAGAGAGAGAGAGAGAGAGAGAGAGAGAGAGAGATAGAACGGTCAGTGAAGATTACGGTCGATGTTGGTAGTTGGCAAAAAGGAGTTTGGACGAATACTTTTTATTATTATTATTATCTTTAGATCTTAGTTTCATACATTTACGTAACGCTTCACTGACTTCATCCTTTGAAGAACTGCTGCACTTCTAAATTACTATGAGTTCCTTTCTCACACCATTACAAAAATGATTAGATGTTATTATTATAATGATATTCGAAAACGAAGTTACATCAAAGGGGGTTCATTTCATATTCTTGTCCGGGGTTGCCAGACTGACCTTTTTAAAGCCAAATTTCGTGAATTTGGCCATTTTTAGTAAGCACTTTGGCCTTTAAGAATTGTATTCGGCCTTTTTTTTTTCTTTTTTTTTTTACATAGGCATCACCACTTATCAAGGCCAAGAGGGCATTCAAGGATAAGGGTTAAAAAGTGTACAGTAGAAATTGGACAATATAGTAATCGTTATGGAAATTCGGTAAATTTGTTAACAAGTGGATTGGCTCATCAAGAACTTGTTTACATTAGACTTGAAGACAACCATATTGTAGTCAGCTGGAAAGCAGGAAAACGGAAGACAATTCCACAGGCGTGCAGTTCTAAGAAAGAAGCTTTGTTCATGGAATCTACGTTTAGGTTTAGGCACAGATAAAGAGTGAGGGGAATTATTTCTAGTGTTTTCAGCTAGATGAGTGTTTATTGTGAAAATTTGGCGAGGGGGACCATAGATTGAAGCTCAGTCGAACACTTTCCATGAAAATAACGATACATCAGAGACAAACTCGCAACATCTCTTCTGTGAGATAGAGGTTGCAGGGAAGAGAAAAGGACATCTCCTACGAGGCTACGAAGTCTATTTTGAACGCTATCAAGATAGGACAAGTCCTTCCTAGCAGCTCTTGCTCAGAAGTGACAACAGTATTCCATCCTTGTTCAAAGCATACTATGCGGAGTTGTTGCACCAAAGTTTACTTTTTCAGTGCCTAAAATCAAAATGCTTAAACTCGTTTCTGTGCAACCAAATTCACGTACGCCTAAATTACTAAAAACAAATAATTATATTTTGCACTATACGGAGGATTTTTTTGAATTTATTTGAAATGGCCTTTTTGAGAGCCACCTTGATTGTTTAAAAAGCCAGATTTTTCTTCAATAAACTAGTTGAGCTGGGGTCCCTGGATTGGTGTCACTTGGTGCCCCTCCATTGGGTTTTGAGCGTGACATGTCTCAACTCACATTCACAAAGTGCAATGCACACACACACACACACACACACACACACACACACACACACACACACACACGCACATGCACAATGCCCGCACACACACATGCACATGCACACGCATATTGTTTGATTTCTGTCATCTGCTCACTTATAATCAATTTATTCATTGAAATTTTCCCAACATTTCTCACTGGACTTTTTTTCTAATATGAAAAACAATGAGCATTGACTCTTATTAATAGGGATGTGACAAAAGAATATTTTTATCATTGTTTTGACTCTCGAGTATATATCCGACACAGTTAGACACAGTTAATTGAAAACAACGTCAGTATATCTAAAAACATATAAGATATTAATTGATATATACTCGAGAGTCAAAATAATGAAAAGAATATTCTCTCGTCCTAGCCCTACAATATTTTCTGGATGATATATATATATATATATATATATATATATATATATATATATCTTTGTCTGTCTGTGAGTCTATTTACCCATTCCACTTTTTCTCAGAAAATACTGGGCCGATCTGACTGAAATTTTGTATTACCATTGTTATAACGTGCAGCAAACTAAGTATCATGGCATCTGTTCAATGTACAGTTAAGGATTAATAGGAATTAGTCACCACAATACGACATTTACTGTAATGGTTTTCTCAGAAACTACTGGGCCAACCTGATTGAAATTTGGTATGATAACGTTTAGTGAACTAAGTATTAGGTTGGTGCAAAAACAATATTGTTTTCTCATATATGTTACTTCTAGCGGGGATGCCTGGCACTGCCCGGATGTTTGGAGGTGTGTGTATTGGGGAGGGGGTAAATCAAAGCAAAATTTAAAAAAAAACAAAAACAGCGAACATGATAGAAAAAAAAAGAACGAACTGTTTTAATAAATGAAAAATTCGGTTGGTAAAAACATCGGTGTGTAAAAACATCGGTGTGTAAAACAAATCGGTGTGTAAAAAAATCGGGGTGTAAAAAAATCGGGGTGTAAAAAAATCGGTGAATGTGAAGCGGATGATGTTGAAACTTGTTAAAACAAGTCCGATAGCCATTAGTCGCATGCTCTCATGTAATGAATGAATACGTGAATGTAGGATTGCCATGAAATTCTTAAAGATAAACTAAAATGGCCGAAAAATGGACTGAAATGACTTAAATAAATAAAAAGTAAATGACTTAGAATGACTTTAATGAATTTAAGGATGAATTGAATGACCTTAAGAATGTCTTGATGCTTAAAAATAACTGTAATCATTCAAAGACAACTTGAATGATCTGGAGAATGACTTGAATGGCTTTGAGACTGACAGGGATTAAAGTGGGTGATCATTTTACATTAAATTAATGCAGAAAAGTGATCCCCCACTTTATATCACAAATCACAAAGTTACAAACATAAGTACAGCATGTAGTAAGAACAGATACTACACTTTGATCTTGATATTTAATTTATCCCATTTAAAGAAAAAATTACAATTAAAACAATTTCAATATCAAATTAAAAAATTTAAAAAGTAAAATCTCCAAAAGATAAAACAAATTTAGGCACAAGGCCCTATAACATCTGGGGACTTTGATCTTGGCCAAAAGGCCAAGAAAAGCTTAAAAAGCTAAGAACAGCATCTATTAGCAACAGACCTTTGATTTTAACCAAAAATGGCAAGCACAAAAGTATTACGGACAGACCGACCAACAGATCGACCGACTGACTGGAGTGACTTATAGAGTCGCTTACACGTGACTAAAAATCGCAAAAACAAAAAAAAAAAAAAATGTCATCTTACATCACGATTCGAACTCGCAACCTTCAGATAATGACGCTGCTCTTTAACCAACAGAGCTAAGAAAGGGTCGCTGAAATTGGGTCAGTTTTTATAATATTTAAACTGATTCAATCCACGACATCATTGGCGTTATCTTGTCATGAAGGAACAATTTTTTACTACCCTCCCTGTAAAAAAGCGTCTGGTTGAGGGTGAAGGAATTAATGTTTTTAGCCAATTTTTTTATATTTGTCGTAGGAAGGTTCGAACTTGAAAAGGCGAAAATCCGTGGCCTCTGTCGAAAGGTTTTGCAAGACATACAAACACACACACACACAAACACACACACATATTTTGCCTTTTATATATATATACACTAGCGGGGGAGGGTACCCAGCATTGCCCGGGTGTTTTGGAGGTGTGTGTGGTTTCGAGTAAATCAATACTCCGGGGGGGGGGTAAAATAAAAAAATGTTTTGGTAGGTAAGTATGAGGATCGAACCTGAACCCTTGAGGCAAAGTTGGAAATTAAAGTGTGAAAAAAAAACGTGCGACGTTAACCATTGGGCCACCGCGACATACTAATGGAAACGTGTTTGAATTTATTTAACTACTAGCGGGGAGAAAAACGAACGTTAAAACTTATCTGAAAAATAAAGCGGGGATACCCGGGCGGTGGGGTGGGGGTAATCAAAGCAAAACCACAAAAAAAACTAATGTAAGGCAAACGAACGATGTTAAATGTAAAAATCTGAAAAACAAAAACAAAAAAGAAAACAGAAAAACGAACGTTAAAACTTTAGAAAAATAAAAACCAAAAAGAAAAAGAAAACACGTGAAAAATGGCTTAAATAAGCCTGTTTCAATATTAAAATTTTAAAAATCGGAGGGTACCCGGGTGTTTTGAGGTGTGTGTGGTCTGTAGAGTGTGGGTGTTAATGAAAACCTAAGAATAAGCGAAGTAAAAAAAAAAAGCAGAAAAACGAACGTTACGTGAAAAATGGCTTAAATAACCCTGCTTCAATATTAAAATTTAAAAAATCGAAAAAAAAAACATCTCACACCACGATTCGAACCCAAAACATTTAAATAATAACTCAACGCTCTAACCAACAGAGCTAACACGACGTACATGAAATTGTGTCAGTTCTTCAAATATTTAAACTAAATCAGGTTATGATGTCCTCTGACGCATGCATAGAACCGATCTTGTCATGAGAGGATGGTTTTTGCTGACACCCCCTGTAGAAAAGTGTTGATTTCAGAGTGAAATAATTAACGTTTTTTGGCCAATTTTTCGATATTTAGCAGACACACAAACATACACACATACATACATGATGATTGAACGTCTTGTCAGACGAGTGCCACTCCCTCAGTCACTGAAAGTCCATGAGCCTGAAGATAACCTTTTTTTTTTTAATTTTTTTATATTTTTTTTAGTCCTGCCAGCGAATCCACACGCTCAAGAAGAGATGACATTAAAGACGGTCCTTGGCATTCATACATATATATATATATATATATATACACACATACGTACACATACATACCCATAAACATACACACATGCACACATCCATACATACATACATGCACAATACATATAACACATACATACAAACATATACATACACACATGCACACATATACATACATATGCATACACATATATACAAACATATACAAATACATACACACATATACATACATATTCACATACAAATACGTACACGTGTATACACATGAAGTTACCCACATACATATATATGCACCCATACGCACACACATATATGCATCCATACGCATACATATATGTGCATAAATACATATACACATATACATACATACGCACAACTATATATATATACATATACACATACAAACACACATAAACATATATACACAATAAATAAATAAATAAAAATATATACACACATACATATATACATATATAAATAGATACATATATTAACATACATACATACATACATACACACACATATGCATATATAGAATGATGGCAGATCAATTATTACATGCTTCCAGCATTTCAGGGCTACACGCATGACAATTTTTCTATCACCACGGACAATTTTTTATAGACGAATGCCTGAGGAAGTATCTATACAAAGATGATGTTACAGAGTTTTAGCTTTGTACGACAGCTAAGTCTCTCTCTCGGTTCAAAATGTTGAGATCCAGCAACAAGCATGAGCAAGATAGCCAGCAACAAATCAAACTGCAGACCAGCTTAATGCAGGTACTGGTCTCTCGCTTTATGTTTTTGTTTTTTTGTAATTTTTTTTTTTTTAAATTATTATTACAGAGATTTGCTTCACCCAGAGTGGTTGCCTTAACAAAGCTTTTGGGAGTCATCTACACCCCACATACATCGAAATAAACATATACACGTACACATACAAGCATGCATATAAACCGATTCACGCAAACATACATACAAAAGAACCCACACAAACACACATGACAACATGCATATACACATACATGCATACATACACGCATGTATGTACAAATGCACACACATGTACACATACACGTACATGTGGAATATACATGACGGAGCATTTATGATGACGATGATGATGGTTGTTACGAATAGGTGAATTCAACAAGAATAACAGAGTAAAACAATCCGAAAATACATAGCATATAGAATAAACAAACGTTCGCTTCGCCGGTTGCACAGTTTTTAAAATGAAAACACGTTCATAATGGCACAAATCCTTAACGTTCATGACAACGATGATGATGGTTGTTACGAATAGGTGAATTCAACATGAATAACAGAGTAAAACAATCCGAAAATACATAGCACATAGAATAAACAAACGTTCGCTTCGCCGGTTGCACAGTTTTTAAAATGAAAACACGTTCATAATGGCACAAATCCTCAACATTCATGACGACGATGATGATGGTTGTTACGAATAGGTGAATTCAACATGAATAAAAGAGTAAAACAATCCGAAAATACATAGCACATAGAATAAACAAACATTCGCTTCGCCGGTTGCACAGTTTTTAAAATGAAAACGCGTTCATAACGGCACAAATCCTTAACGTTCATGACAACGATGATGATGGTTGTTACGAATAGGTGAATTCAACATGAATAACAGAGTAAAACAATCCGAAAATACATAGCACATAGAATAAACAAACGTTCACTTCGCCGGTTGCACAGTTTTTAAAATGAAAACCCGTTCATAATGGCACAAATCCTTAACATTCATGACAACGATGATGATGGTTGTTACGAATAGGTGAATTCAACATGAATAACAGAGTAAAACAATCCGAAAATACATAGCACATAGAATAAACAAACGTTCGCTTCGCCGGTTGCACAGTTTTTAAAATGAAAACCCGTTCATAATGGCACAAATCCTCAACGTTCATGACGACGATGATGATGGGTGTTACGAATAGGTGAGTACAACATAACAGAGTAAAACAATCCGAAAATACATAGCACATAGAATAAACAAACGTGCATGTTTTAATTACTTAATGAGGTCAACTTTGACTGTGGGGTAGTATTTCATTTACTGCGGGAACGCTTTTTTTATTTTTATTTTCTTAAGATGTTGGGGGTGGGGGACCAGCTCCCCATAAAAAGGAGATTGTCTAAATTGAATAGCAATTGTCTGATATAAGGAAAATATTTCCACATTTGATCAAATCTGATTGCTTTCGGACATTTTCGGCGATCACGACCGGAAAAATACCGCCAGAATTAGTGTCGCTTTTATTATACGGAAAAGCCCAATCCACATGTGGCGAGCGAAAAATGTTGAATATTTATCTTTTCAAATTCGAGCAAATTAAATAGACAGGCGACCTCCATTGTTAACTTGTAGATATTATGGTTTATATGTGATATAAAAAGTTTTAAGAAGTTGTGAGCCGACTGACCGCTTCTCGGAAAAAACCTTTTACAGACATACACAAAAAGCGAACATACATACATACATACATACATACACACATTTTCGCTTTTATATTTATAGACTAGCAGGTGTTTGGAGGTGTGTATGGTTTTAGGTAAATCAAAACACCCGGGTGTTTGTGTTGGGTGGGGTTGGGGGGGGGGGGTAAAATAAGAAAGTTTTGGTAAGTAAGTAAGTATGAAGGATCGAACCCAAACCCTTGAGGCGAAGTTGGAAATTATAGTGTAAAAAAAAAATGTGCGGTGTTAACCACTGGGCCACCACGAAATAGTAACGGAAACATGATTGAATTTATTTAAGTATTAAAAATGGCCATACTTAATGGGGTCAACTTTGACTGCGGGGCAGTATTTTATTTGATGTTGGGTGGGGGGTGGGGAACCAGCTCCCAATAAAAAGGGGATTGTCCAAATTGAATAGCAATTGTCTGATCTCCACATTTATCAAAGCTGATTGCTTTCGGACGTTTCCGGAAAAATGCCGCCAGAATTAGTTTCGCTTTTATTACACGAAAAAGCTTAATGCACATGCGGCGATCAAAAAATGTTGAATATTTGTCTTTTCAAAGTCGAGCAAATTAAATAGACAGGCGACCCCCGTTGTTAACTCGTAGATATTATCATTTAGACGTGATATAAAAAGTTTTAAGAAGAAGTGAGTCGACCGATCGATTCTCGGAAAAAAGCCTTTCTCGGACATACACAAAAAGCGAACATACGTACATACATATACACATTTTCGCTTTTATATTTATAGATTTCTGAATTAGTTCATTGATATATATATAGTCGTATTATATATCCGTTTTTAGCTCTATCGAATCCTGTTATTCGTTACCATTCTCAATCTCTTCATTCATTTTTTTTTTGCAGGCTTCTCGACAACATAGACAGAATTTAAATCCGCACGATTTTCTTGTTCCAGTTCAAACTAGACCAAAAAGCTGTCGAGACAGCTTTTTGGTCTAGTTTGAATTAGTTCATTGATATATATATAGTCGCATTATATATCATTTTGAAGTCCGTTTTTAGCTCTATCGAATCCTGTTATTCGTTACCATTCTCAATCTCTTCATTCATTTTTTTTTGCAGGCTTCTCAACAGCATAGACAGAATTTAAATCCGCACGATTTTCTTGTTCCAGTTCAAACTAGACCAAAAAGCTGCCGAGACAGCTTGTGATATCAATGATGCATTTGGCCCAGGAACCACTAACGAAACCAATGCCAACTACTTAACGGTCTCGACCACAAGTGAGAGTAATTGATTAGCGTGTTAAGTTAAGGCTTATAAAGCTTATAAAAGAGGTTTGATTGACAGGAAGACGCTAAATGAGGTCATCGCGGGATCGTTATTTTTAGTTTTCACTTCCTCCCAGATGATGGTGGGAAGGGGGGAAAGCAGCGCGAACCGAGAACACAACGTTTTTCACTGTATTTATACTAAAATGCAGGACAAACAGGGGACAGAGCGAAATAGCGCGAATCTCATAAACGTCAACATAAATAAATCTAGAGACGACCCGCGTTCCCAAATCCTACATATTATGATATAGGGGGTATATAAACAGTTGAAAGCGATACTAATGAACCCAGGACCGTGTGCGAGAAAAGCCTTTGCCAGACATACACATTTTGCCTTTTATATATATAGATTTAAGATTTATTTTCACGTTTAATCTTTGGAGACTTATAAAGAATTAAAACTGGAATCGGTAATTGTATCAGAATCAGGAAAAATATTGGAATCGTCCCATCACTAATATATATATATATATATATGATGATTGTAACGTCTTGTCAGACGAGGGCCACTCCCTCAGACACTTAAAGTTCATGAGCCCCAAAATGACTTCCATCGCCACAGGACCATTTTAATAGAGAAATGCCTGAGGGAGTATCTATACACAAATGATGTTACAGAGTCTTAGCTTTGTATGACAGCTAAGTCTCTCTCTCTCTCTCTCTCTCTCTCTCTCTCTCTCTCTCTCGGTTCAAAATGTTGATATCCAGCAACAAGCAAGAGCAAGATAGACAGCAACAAGTTAAACTGCAGACCAGCTTAATGCAGGTACTGGTCTTATGCTTTATGGTTTTTTAAATCAGAGATTTGCTTCTCCTAGAAAGGTTGCCTTCACCACGGCTTACGGGAGCCCTCTCCACCCCAACACACACATACATACATACAAACACACACGGTGCTAGTTGGCCATTAACCCCGAAAAAGGGTATATATATATATATATATACACACACATTATTTTAACTACCGTTGGGTCACAATTATACAATGTATACTTTATTAACTTTGATGTTGTTTATTTGTTTTTGTTAGCGATTCTTTTTGAATGAATTCAATAATTTATACGAACGTGCATTTTTACCAAAATGCGAGTTGGGAATAATTTTTCTCTTTGGCCAATTTGGTACCCTCAAATGGGGAGCGGCATATATATTATTTTAAAAATATAATTATCCGTTAACTTTGACATTTTTTTCAAGGATTTTAAAGTCAAAGCATTTCACAGAGTCATAAAAGACATTCCTTTTCCTCCCCCTCTCTTTTTCTCATCTTTCTTCCTCTCTTCCCTCTCTCTTTTAATTACTACCATCATTTTATTCCTCTCACCACTTCTCTTGTTCGCCTTCCTTCCCACCTTGCATTTTTGAAAAAAAATAAATAAATAAAAAAACGTTAAAAAACAAGAAACAAACAAATCTCTATCCCTACTATTATATAAAAGGAACTTTGTCTTCGTCTCTGTGAACTCGTTCCCTATGGACTCGAAAACGGCTGGATCGATTTTTATAAAATTTCACACAAATGTACTTTATGTGTCTGGCAGTGTTCTTAGATAGGTTTTGTATCAAAATATCTTCGAAAAGTATTGATGACTAATAATTGTATTTCCTCCTATAACAGACAACACGCTATGCAACATACAAATATCTGTGCGTGAGGTCGCCAAGCTAATCAAGAACCTTGATTCCAGTAAAGCAACTGGCCCTGATGGCATTCCAGTTATAGTGCTGAAAAAGCTCCAACCAGAACTTGCCCCCATACTTACAAAACTGTTTAAGCGTTGCCTCAAGAAGAAGTGCTTTCCAACACCCTGGAAAACCTCATCAGTATGCCCTGTATTTAAGAATTCAGGTGAAAAGTCATCTCCCTCTCAGTACAGGCCAATAAGTCTCCTGTGTGTCATGAGTAAGTTGTTGGAATCCATATTAAATAAAGAAGTAGTCAACCACCTCAACAGAAACAACCTTCTTAGTGACATGCAATATGGTTTCCGCTCTGCAAGATCTACAGCAGATGTGCTAACGGTTATATCTCATAGGATTAGTGAATCTCTCGACAAAGGCTCCCTTTCCAGGGCAATTGCTCTTGACATATCAAAGGCCTTTGACAAGCTATGGCATAAGGGCCTACTTCACAAGATTTCCAGCTACGGTATTACTGGAAATGTTTTCTCAATCATTAAATCATTTCTCTCTGATAGCTTCATAAGAGTAGTGGTTGATGGGCAGAAATCAGAGGCCCACAGTATTAATGCTGGAGTCCCCCAGGGGTCCATCCTGGGCCCAACTCTCTTCCTGATCTACATCAATGTTCTCCCAAAACACATACTTAAATCATTCGTTGACATCTATGCTGATGACACGACCATCTATGGCAACACATCAAAGGCTGTAAATGACAAAGTTCTCTCTAATTCTCTCTCCTCTGATCTTGAGCACGTGATACAATGGGGGAAGAGGTGGCTGGTCACTTTTAATTCATCCAGAACCAAGCTTCTATCTTTACATCATCAATGCTCTGATCCCCATCTGCCATCAATTGAAATGGATGGCTCTCATCTTGGGGAGGCTCCATGTTTTGACAAGCTTCTGGGTTTGACCTTTACTCCTGATCTGAAATGGAACACGTACATCAAATCTGTTGCTAAGGATGCTGGGAAAATGGTGGGATCCTTTTACCGCCCAAGAAGATATCTCACTACTAATGCAATTCTCTATCTGTATAAAAGCCAAGTACGTCCAATGATGGAGTATTGCTGCCACATCTGGGCAGGAGCTGCTAAAAACAGCCTATCCTGCCTTGACAGAGTACAAAATAGACTTCGTGGTTTAGTGGGGGATGCCCTTTTCTCTGCCCTGCAACCTCTCTCCCACAGAAGAGACATTGCGAGCCTGTCTTTGTTTTATCGTTATTTCCATGGCAGGTGCTCGTCTGAGCTCCAATCCCTCATCCTCCCTCGCCATCTTTCACGAGAAACACCCGTCTGGCTGAAACTATTGTCAATAATTTCCCCCACTCTTTATCTGTGCCTAAATCCAAACGTAGATTCCATGAACAAAGCTTCTTTCTTAGAACTGCACGCCAGTGGAACTCTCTGCCGCTTGCCTGTTTCCCACCTGACTACAACTTGGACATCTTCAAGTCCAACATAAACAAACTCCTGACAAACCACCCCCTTAAGTAAGACACTCTATCAAAACCCCCAATACTAATGATTACTATAATACTATCTCATTGATTACTGTACACGCAATAACCCTTATCCCTGAGTGGTCTTCGGGCCTTGATAAGTGGTGACCCCCATGTAAAAAAAAAAAAAAAAATTGAAATAATCCGATGAAAGAAGGCACGAGTGATTTTGACTAAAGTTAATGCCTTACACAGCCTAACATCACAAATACATTTGAAAAGATTTTATTACCAAACAAGCCAAAAGAGCTGACATATAAAATCAACTGTAAATTCTTTAATATGACAGGGGCGCGTTCAAAATGAATGTTTCTGTTTAAAGCACAATTGCACCATGAAACTTGACTTTATCATTGTAAACTTTAATTCAAGCCATTATCTATAATAAAAAAAATAACAGTAGGTTCGCTACAGTAAATAGAGGGTGGGGCAGAGTAACTTGCTTATTTGGAATATCAATAAAAATTAAAATAAGCAAGTTCCTCTGCCCCACCTTGTACATCATTACCGGGCAACGCTGGGCGAGAACGGATAGTTGATCATAAATTTTGCTATGAATTTTATTTGAATACAAAACTAATTTTCAAATTTAAAAGAAAAATTATTGATTGTTTTACAAAATAATCAATAATTTTGCAATTAAAATTTAAAATAAGTCATTTTTAATGAGTTTTTTTAAGATACGTCTAAAAATTTCTGTTTATGCATTAATTGTTTTGATTGAAATAGCATTTTCGTTGGTTTGTCACATTTAAGTATAAAGTCACAGTTTTGTCGGTCTGTCAGGCTTTAATTTAAACTAGCATTTTCCTTGGTCTGTCACATTCAAGTATAAAGTCAGAGTTTATCGGTCTGTCAGTCTTTAATTTGAAATAGCATTTTCGTTGGTCTGCCACATTCAAATTTAAAGTCCCAATTTTGTCGATCTCTCAGGCCTTAATTTGAAATAGCATTTGCCTTGGTCTGTCACATTCAAATTTGAAGTCACGGTTTTGTCAGTCTCTCAGGCCTTAATTTCAAATAGCATTTTCGTTGGTCTGTCACATTGAAGTTTAAAGTCATAGTTTTGTCGGTCTGTCAGGCTTTAATTTGAAATAGCATTTCGTTGGTCTGTCACATTGAAGTTTAAAGTCACAGTTTTGTCAGTCTGTCAGGCTTTAATTTGAAATAGCATTTTCGTTGGTCTGTCACACTGAAGTTTAAAGTCACAGTTTTGTATTTTGTCAGTCTTATATTTGAAATAGCATTTTCGTTGGTCTGTCACATTGAAGTTTAAAGTCACAGTTTTGTCAGTCTGTAAGGCTTTAACTTGAAATAGCATTTTCGTTGGTTTGTCACATTGAAGTTTAAAGTCACAGTTTTATCGGCCTGTAAGGCTTTAATTTGAAATAGCATTTTCGTTGGTCTGTCACATTGAAGTTGAAAGTCACAGTTTTGTCGGTCTCTTAGGCCTTAATTTGAAATAGGATTTTCGTTGATCTGTCACATTTATGTTTAAATTAGCATTTTAATAAGCCTATCACACTTAAGTTGGAAATAATAATTTTTTTTCAAATTTTTGAATAATGAAATATTCATCTTCAGGAAATTGGAGATTTGTTCTTTTTGTGTGTGTTTTTTTGTGTTTTTTGTGCATTTTTTTGCTGATTTTTTTTGTTTTATTTTCTTTGTTTTTTTGTTTTGTTTTTTGTGTTTTTTTTTGTGTGTGTGTGTTTTTTTCTTCCTCTTATGTGCCATGGTGGTGATAAATCTTGTCATGATTTGAGGTGCTTGGAGTTAAGTCAAAATGATGTTTATATATCCGATTACAGTGTTTGGCGTCTAGCATATAAGAGGAAGAAAAAGAAAAAGACCTAAACGTGGATTCCATGAACAAAGCTTCTTTCTTGGAACTGCACACCTGTGGAACTCTCTTCCGTTTGCCTGCTTTTCAGCTGACTACAATATGGTTGTCTCCAAGTCCAATGTACACAAATTCTTGATGAGCCGTTCCCCTTAAGTAATTCAATTTACAAAATGTACACTTCTAACGATTACTATGATATTGTCCCTTTGACTACTGTACACTCTTTAACCCTTATCCTCGAGTGGACTCTGGGCCATGATAAGTGGTGATTCCTTTGTAAAATAGATAAATAAATAAATAGCAATATTTATTAAAAACAATTTCACACTCTTCTGGTCTTTTTACCTGTTAAATCTTAAATTATATATATATATATATATATATATATATATATATATATATATATATACTAGCAGTTCATCACGGCTTTACTTGGGCCCTATGAACTGTTCATAACTGTGCATATATATATATATATATATATATATATATATATATATATATATATATATATATATATATACATACTAAAAAGTTTGACTCATGTCCAGCTAACTTACATCTAAAATTTCAACTGTTTAAACCCAAAATTGACGGAGGAGTTTGGTAGAGTCTGCAAAGGTCAACTCTTTCAACTTTAACCTCTTAACAGCCAAATTTTCGCCCAAAAACTGATTAAAAAGCTTGCTACATGACTGAATAGCCTTTATGTAAAATTTCAAATGGTTAGATCAAAAATTGGCTGAATAGTTTGCTAGAGACCGCAAAGGACAAATCTTTTGAACTTTGACCCCTTGGAAGCCAAACTTTTGGCCAAAAACCGATTAAAAAGCTTGCCCTATCTCTTAATACACTTTATGTAAAATTTCAAATGTTTAGATCAAAAATTGGCTGAGTAATTTGGTAGAGACCGCAGAGATACATTTTTTTTAACTTTGACCCCAATTTTGACCCCTTAACATTTATTGTTTTGGACTTAAATAAATTTAAAAGTTGTATCCATGTCCAACTTACCTACATCTAAAATTTGAAGTGTTTAGACTCAAAATTGGTGCAGGAGTTTAGTAGAGTTTTCAGATATCAAATTGTTGAACCCCTTGACAGCCAAATTTCTGGCCGAAAATCGATTAAAAAAATTTTCCAAAATCTCAATACCCCTTATGTCAAATCTCGAGTCTGTAGACTGAAAATTGACAGAGTAGTTTGGTAGATAAATGTACACACACAGATACACACAGACAGACAATTTCACTTTTATATATATACGCTAACATTTAAACAGGGCGTTACCCGGGTGTTTGGAGGTGTATGTTGAGCAAAAAAAAAATTAAAAAAAAAAGCGGTCAATTTTTTAAAATTTGACCCATATTATGACCCCTTAACATTTATTGTTTTAGGCTCAAATCAAGTTATTAAGTTAGATCCATGTCCAAGGTACCTATATCTAAAATTTCAAATGTTTAGACACAAAATTGTCGGAAGAATTTGGTAAAGTTCTCAAAGGTAAAATCGTTCAACTTTGACCCCTTAACAGCCAAATTTCTGGCCGAAAACGAATTACATAGATTTTCCCAAATCTCAGTACCCTGTATATCAAATTTTGAGTCTGTAGACTGAAAATTGACAGAGTTATTGTGTAGGGAAATGTACACACACACACACACACACACACACACACACACACACACACACTTTCACTTATATAGATATATAGATTGAACCCAATATATAGTAATGATTTAAAAAGTTTATGATAAAATGACTTGTGCACCACCACTGAGAATCAAAACCAAAACGTTTAGCTTACAATTTACTTTTTCCTTTGACATTAATGCCTGAGCTATGAAGACATGTTTGCTGCAAGGCTAAAAATTAAAACATGAACCATAGCTATTACGTTACGCATGCATATTCGTAATGCCGTTGTTCGATCTTCACCTGGCAAATTTTGTTTCTTTAATTTTCATACTTTTGCACCAATTCTCCCCGGCTAAAACCTAAATATAAAGTTTCGCATGGTTTTGAATACCCTATACATTAAATTTCATGTCTGTAGACCAAAAACTGACAGAGGAGTTCGGTAGGCAAAATTTTTTAAACAAAAATACATACACACATAAATATATATAGAAGCAGTTTTGTGTTTACTATAAACTTTTTACGCAAATATTATGCAAGTATAAATCATGTAGAATATCTGCATGAATATAATTACATGTAATAGTTAACTAAAGATGATCATCCCATAAGAAAACCGCAAAAAAAAACTAATGAGGAATTAATTAAAATGAATATTTAAAACAATATGCAAATTAGCTAGATCTTTTGCAGATAAATACAATTCCACGATCCATATCTAACGAAGTTGTATTTTCTTTTTAAATAAACAGAAAAAAGGCAAGCCTTTTTTCTTTCTTGGCCTTGTGCCTAAATTTTTTGTTCATGTTCGTATTTTAACCTGAATAAAGGATTTGATACCTCAAAGTGTAGTATCTGTTCTGATGCTACACTTAAGTTGATTGGTCCTTGGTCAATGGAGGGGAAACCTTCTATGCTGAGACAATTATTATTTTTGAAAACTGCCAGAGTGCTCCCCTTTTTGCCCTTCTTTTAGGGGAGCTAGTTTCCTCCATCTTAAAAACGACATTATATATATATATATATATATATATATATATATATATATATATATATATATATATATATATGTTCTTGGATTTTTTACCATTCTTGGATTTTTTACCCTTCACCGGACTATCCATTCATGTGAAATCTTTTTATCATTTTTTTCTTTTACCTCCTATTCCCCTTACCTCACCCTTTTTTTAACCAAGTAAGATCTGTGACTTACTTGTGGTTTCATTAAATACTTTTACATGCAAAATCCGATCCCGCATTTTGCTAATTCCTGCCCTCTGATGAGAAGGAGAGTATTTCTTCGAAACTCCGCGGATTAAGGACTATCCACTTATCTTTTCTTTTCTTTTTTTTTTTTTTACATAGGCATCACCACATTATCAAGGCCAAGAGGCCACTCAAAGATAAGGGTTAAAGAGTGTACAGTAGAAATTGGGCAATATAGTAATCATTAGTAATGAAAATTCGGTAAATTTGATAACTTATATGGAACGGCTCATCAAGAACTTATTTACGTTAGACTTGAACACAACCATATTGTAGTCAGCCGGAAAGCAGGAAAACGGAAGACAATTCCACAGGCATGCAGTTCTAAGAAAGAAGCTTTGTTCATGGAATCTACGTTTAGGTTTAGGCACAGATAAAGAGTGGGGGGAATTATTGATAGTGTTTACAGCTAGACGAGTGTTTCTTGTGAAAGTTTGGCGAGGGGGGATCATAGATTGAAGCTCAGTCGAACACTTTCCATGAAAATAACGATACATCAGAGACAAACTCGCAACATCTCTTCTGTGAGATAGAGGTTGCAAGGAAGAGAAAAGGACATCTCCTACGAGGCTACGAAGTCTATTTTGAACTCTATCAAGGCAGGCCAAGTCCTTTCTAGCAGCTCCTGCCTAGATGTGGCAACAGTATTCCATCCTTGGACGTACCTGGTTCTTATATAGATAGAGAATTGCATCAGCAGTGAGATATCTACTGGATCGATAGAAAGATCCCACCATTTTTCCAGCGGCCTTCGCAACAGATTTGATGTACGTGTTCCATTTAAGATCAGGAGTAATGGTCAAGCCAAGAAGCTTGTCAAAACTTGAGGCCTCCTGAAGACGAGAGCCATTCATTTCAATTGATGCCAGATGTGGATCAGAATGTTGATGATGTAAAGAGAGAAGCTTGGTTTTAGATGCATTAAAAGTAACCAGCCACTCCTTACCCCATTGTACTACGTGCTCAAGATCAGAGGAGAGAGAATTGGAGAGAACTTGGTCGTTTACTGTCTTAGACGTGCTACCATAAATGGTAGTGTTGTCAGCATAGATGTCTACAAATGATGTAAGGATGTGATTTGGAAGATCATTAATGTAGATCAGGAAAAGAATTTGGCCCAGGATGGACCCCTGAGGGACACCGGCATTAATACTGTGAGCTTCTGATTTTTGCCCCTCAACTACTACTCTTAAGAACCTATCAGAAAGAAATGATTTAATAATTGAGAAGACATTTCCAGCAATACCATAGCTAGAGATCTTATGAAGTAAACCTTTATGCCATACCCTATCAAAGGCCTTAGATATGTCAAGAGCAATTGCCCTAGAAAGATTGCCTCCGTCGAGAGATTTGCTAATCCTATGAGATATAACTGTAAGCACATCTGCTGTAGATCTAGCAGAACGGAAACCATATTGAGTGTCACTAAGAAGGTTATTTTTGTTGAGATGGTTGATTACTTCTGTATTTAACACAGATTCCAGCAACTTACTCATGACGCACAGGAGACTTATTGGCCTGTACTGAGAGGGGGATGAGCTATCACCTGAATTCTTAAATACAGGGCATACTGATGAAATTTTCCAGGGAGATGGGAAACTATTCTCCTTAAGACAACGTTTAAACAGTTTTGTAAGTATGGGCGCTAGTTCAGGTTGAAGTTTTTTGAGTACTATAATTGGAATACCGTCAGGGCCAGTTGCTTTACTGGAATCAAGGTTTTTGATTAGCTTGGCAACATCACGTACAGATATACGTGTATCACATAGTGTGTTTTCTGATACAGGAGGAAATATTGGGGGTTGGCGGCCTTGATCGCAAAGGGTAGAATTAGCTGCAAAGTTCTTGACAAAGAGTTTGGCTTTGTCTGATGCTGACGAGATTACCTGAGGTCCATTGATAATAGTTGGGATGGAGCACACGTTTCTGTTCAGGATTCTGTTTGCTATTTGCCAAAACTGATGGGAACCAAGCCGCTGCTCAGCTACTTTGGACTTGACGGACTGAGCATACAACTCTCTTGCGTTCTTTATTACTTTCTTACAATGGTTGCTGGCAGTCCTGAAAGCGGCTTTAGTTTTCATACATCTATTATGTTGGAAACAGTGGAAAAAGTGATTTCTGTGCGCAATGGCAGCAGCACATTCTGGAGAGAACCATGGCTGGCTGTTAGGTTTTTGCTGAAACTTTTTCGAGGGTATGAAACGGTCAATACCTACAATTAACCATTCCGTCAGGTCTAATACTATAGAGGACACATCCTTTTTAAACATGGAATGCAGAGGTAGATCAGATATAAATGTACGGAAGCTATCCCAGTCAGCCTTAGTGTATCGATATACTGTACGATGGAGAGGTACGTCTGGGGACTTATTACATTTCATTTTTATCTTAATTGATACAACAGAGTGGTCGGAAGATCCAAGAGGCGACAGACCAGAAACTGAACATAGTTCAGGGCAAGTTGTGAGAAAAAGGTCTAGTAGGCTCGCATACTGGCCATCATTGTCGGGCACACGGGTGGGTTCCTGAACAATCTGAGTGCTTCCTTTTTAAAATTAAATGTCTTTAACTCTTTTTCAAGATGCTTTTAACATGTTTTATTAATCACTTGTTCATATATATATATATATATATATATATATATATATATATATATATATATATATATGTTATTTGTTTTTTGTTTTTGCGATACGTCTTGTATGAATTCAATTATTTACGAAAGTGCATTTTTACCTAAATGCGAGTTGGGAATAATTTTCCCTTTAACTAATTTGGTACCTCCATATGGGGAGCAGCATATATATTATTTTTAAAATATAATTATCCACAGACACGTGCTTCGTCGTCTACGACTCATCAGAGTGGCGATGAGTCGTAGACAACGAAACACGTGTCAGTGGATAATTATATTTAAAAAATAATGTATATATATATATATATATATATATATATTATTTAATTGGAATTCATTATTGAGATGAGTATTATTGATTAATTTATTTATTGGGGACTATTATTCTCGTCTTTCTTAGTTGTTGTTTCACGACGTTTCGGCCAACTATTCTTCTGGCCTTCATCAAGTGGTAACCGCGACGGGATAGGAACTCTGAATCTCCTAACTGCATCCATAGTTGTTGTCGGCTCACCATATTTTGGCCAAGTAAGCTTCTGGAGAGTATATATATATATATATATATATATATATATATATATATATATATATATATATATATATATATATTAGAATTACATAAGTAATATGATTAATGTTTATCAATTTGAATTAACGACATGGAGTAACAACTAGGTTGTACCAAGTTCGAAGCCAGTTCGTTTCACAGAAACACTTTCCCTTAGGGATGTTGACAACCTTCACCTGATCCTAATTATGCGATGTTATTCTAGAAAACTATATAAATAAATCCAAGGAATGTAATTTTCGCAGATTATTCTTATAATCTTTTACTCACCAATGACTGGTTCCAATCTACCATTATTTTTTTTGCGTGCGCGCGAAAGCATTAGCGTCATTTGTGCATGTGCTAGTTGCGTGCACACATAACTTTGGGGGAATTTGATCTGGACTGACTTTTTTTTTTTTGTCGTTGTCTTTTTGATGAAAATCAGTGGATCTAAAAATACAATTGAACATTGTTTTTTTTTCTCTTTTTTTTTTCGCCAAATGACATTTTATTTCCACTCCAAGAAAATTTCTTATTAAAAATGAGCAAATCTTTTTTGTTTTAATTATTTTTCTTAATTTTTATCGCCAGCAATGTCAGTTTTTTTGTTTTGTTTTGTTTTTTGTTTTTTTTTTTGCAGTTAATTTTCTCCCCTCCCTCTTCCATTATTTGTAACTATTTGTGTCTCTGTTTTTGTTCGTTTTATGTTGTGGCATATGTTGCTGCTGTAGTTTTGATCGTGGTGGTGGTGGTGGTGATGATGATGCACTGCTCTGCTAATAATGAAGCCGCTGCTCCTGCTGATAATACCACGGCTGCTGCTGATAAGGGAATTATTGTCTTGAAATGCATATTTACACATTTTGAAATCAAGGTCTCAGTTAAAACTATTTTCTTTTCTGTTTTTTTTTCTCTCAAGTTATAAAATGAAAATAAAAGCAAGCCTTGTCCTTGGTCTTAGATTATTATTATTATTATTATTATTATTATTATTATTATTATTATTATTATTATTATTATTGTCGTTGTTGTTGTTGTTGCTGTTGTTGCTGTTGTTCGTTAACTTTACAGTGTTGTGATGTTTTGCACCGTTTATTTTTTAAATTTATTTTCTTTCACTCAAGAGCGAGCTTTTACACCAAAGCTAATGAGCATAGTCAAAGAGTCAATTATATGGAGAGCACCTAGCATAGGATGTTTGCTATTCCAAGCAAGACTTCTGGAGTACGATGATGTTGTACTTGATTCCCAAGGAGTTCAGCTGTTCCTCAAGACCATCTGGAATTGAGCCAAGCGCCCCTATTGTGATTTGGAACGATGGAAGTTTTCTTATTCCACAATCTAGCACTCTCCAGCCTCAGTTTCTAATAGATCCGTAGTTTCTCATTTTTTTTTTTTTTTTTTGCCTGCTAAGTTGATGTCGTTTGGGGAAGCCACATGAATACTTTGGCATTTATTGGTCTTTTTGTTGACAACTACAATATTCGGTTTCCTGTGAGTCATCTCTCGGTCACACTAAATCATGAAATCGCAGAGAATCTTAACGTCCTCATTTTCTACTACCCCTTCTGTGTGATGTTGGTACCATTTGTCCGTCACTTGGATTCCAAACTTTTAGCACAAACTCCAGTGCAGATTTGTACAAACTTTGACATGGCGACGTTTGTAATCATTTCGAGCAAGTATATAACACGCATTAACAATGTGTGACACTGTTTCAAGAGATATACCATACAACTTTATTTATTGCATTTGTACTTAGTTTCTGTTCCTGAGCAGCAAATATAAGATTTTTTGCATCTTTTCCAAATCACGTTTTCACAGAAAATTCCGCGTGTCCTGACATTTTTCTGTCTTAGTATCTCGCTCAAATTGACCATTAGTTAAACCACACAGGCTGCACATCAGAAAAGCCTTTCCCGTAGATGTGTTTATTTATTGCATTTGTATTTAGTGCCTGCTCCTAAACAGTAAATATAAGATTTCCTGCCTCTTTTTTTCAAGTCATTTTCAGACAGAAAATTCCATGTGTTCTGACATTTTAGTGCTTTAATATCTCGCTCAAACTGGCCATGAAATTTCATTCTTACCAACTCAGTCAACTTTTCTGCTTCGATTCTTTCCTTGTATTTCTTGTACTCCTGCTTATCTTTCAATGAATCTTTATCGAGCTCTTCCTCTTTCACCACTGATGCAAGTAACACTTCATGACTTTTAGCCAAGTAGTGGTAAACACTTCTAAGCTCTCTTCCCTACACATTCTTCAATCCAATCAGCCCTCTCCCTCCTTTTTTTCCTTGAGATATATAGCCTGGGCACATTAGAATTTGGGTGACGTACTCCATACTTGACTAACAATTTCCGTGTGTCTCTATCCATCTGTTTCATTTCTTCCTGTGTCCATCCTGCAAAAGCTGTGCTGTATCGGATTACAGCAACCGCCCATGAATTGATGGCTGAGAACATGTTCCTACCATTCAGTCTAGATTTCATGAATAGTTTGAGTCTCCTCATATACACCTTATTCGTCTTCTCTTTTATTTCATTGCAAAGCATCGTATCAAGTTCAAGCACCCCCAGGTACTTGCAGCCTTCTGCATCAGGATTTCCTAATCTTTTATCATTTAACAAAAATAATGTCTTTCATGGTTGCTCTCTCCTCTCGTTTAATACTAAACTACTTGCAGCCTTCTGCCTCTTTTTTTCCTAATCTTGTACTAGCTAGAATCAAAAACAAAACATTTAGCGCTCTAGCATAGTCATTAAAAGGGCTAGGACAACAGCATATTCTTTTCATTGTTTTGACTCTCGAGCATGTATCCGTTGATATCTTATATGCTTTTATAGAGTGATGTGGTTCTCGGTTGATTAACTGTGTCGGATATATACTCGAGAGTCAAAACAATGAAAAGAATATGCTGTTCTCATAGCCCTAGTCATTACTGTTGGATAGATCAGAAATAGTTAAAAATAAACTGACTTTAAAGTATAAATGTATATTTGCACACATGTAGAAGAGCACTTTAAGTCCCAATAATTTTCAATTTTGATTCCTTAGCAACTATTTTTACCAGCTAAAGACCAAATCGCCTGTAGTTGCGTGCCTGTAAACCAAAAATTGCCAGAAGAGTTTGATAGAGACTGTTCCTCAGACAGACAGACAAAAGGACAGACAAGGTCACACACACACACACACACACACACACACACACACACACACACACACACACACACACACACACATATGTACACCCATGAGCAAAAAAAAATAATGGGCCAAGAGTGAAAGAAGGAATAAATCGATTTTTCAATATTTTTCCATGAATTTTTGTTAATTTTAACTGAAAATTTCTATTTTGCACATTATTATTATTATAGCATATAATAATAAGTGAAAAAATTAATCCTAAATATGGTAGGACCGCATTTTGGCAAAGATATAAAAAAAACGAATTGTAGGATTAAGGTAGTCCAAAATGACTTACAAGCTATCTTTATATATTTTAAGAAAACAAAATGTGAAAATATCTTTTTCTGCAGTGAAGCGAATTGGTCAAAGGTTAGAAGTCGAATGCTTGGTAAAAGGGAAATCTGGATCTGGTCGCCCTAGATCATCTACTTTGAAGGACGACCATAGGCTTAAATTAACTGTTTTGAAGGATTGAAAGAAAACTTATGTTGACCATAGCAAAGAATTCAAAACAGGGCTTGAAATTCTCTTTCTAGATATACAATATCTAGATGAATGAAAGAAATGGGATTTTCCTCTAAAAGGTGTGCAAAGAAGCCATTTTTATCTAAGAAGAACATCAATGATAGAAAGAGATTTTTCTCATGTTATGGCAAGAAATATACAGACTGGTTCAGGAATGTTTTCTGGTCAGATGAATCAAGATTTTGACTTGTTAGTGATGTTCCCGATGCTCCTGAACAGTGCAATCAAAGAACTGAAGAAAGATTTTCGTCAAGTTGCATAAAAACGACAGTTAAATACAGGAATGGAGGGATAATTGTATGGGGAACTTTTACTGCAGCAGGAGTTGGGGAACATATTAGATGTGAAAAGTCAATCAATGCAAAGGAATACATTTGAATATTAGAAACAGGACTGTTATTAAGTATTCAGAAGCTGGGAATATCCCAGAACATTATTTCTCAACACGATAATGCCCCTGCACACACTGCTAAAGTCACAGAAAAATGGTTTTCTGATAACTCAATTGATGTGATATTTTGGCCAGGTCCAAGTCCTGATTTAAACCTAATCGAGAATATTTGGTTCATAATATCTCGTGCATTGGCCGGAATAACTTTTTTGAACAATGACAAACTGTGGGAAGCTGTGCAAAGTGAATGAAATAGCATCTCCTCTTCACAGTGTTCCACTTTGGTTGAGAGCATGTCTAAAAGGATTGATCTTTTAAAGAAATCAAAAGAGAATGTGATTCCATACTAAGCATTTATTAAAGTAAATGTCTTGTTCTGTGTTATTCGTCTCATTTAAGTCTCCTTGTTCAATTGTTCTTTGTTCAATAAAGCTTTTAGTGCAATAAAATGTATAAAATTGTTTGGCCCCTTTTTTTGCTCACGAGTATATATATATATATATATATATATATATATATATATATATATATATGAGGGTTATTTAAAAAATAAAGCCGTTTTTTTTTAACTCAAAGAGTAGAAGAGCTATGAAGATAGAAATGGTGCCATCAAAACGAGCGACTTTTTGTGCTCCAGAATTTTTTTCTACATAGTTACCACCATTCTCAATGCACTTTTGCCAACGATGAATGATGGTCGTGCATGGACGTCCAGAGCCGCTTTGTCATACGAGTGTCGTTCCAAAAGTAAAGCCTTTTATGTTTTTAACTAAAAAAGTTGAAGAGCTACAAAGACGTGAATGATACCATTAAAATGAGCAACCTTTTGTGCTCCAGAATTTATTTTTCTACATAGTAAAACCCATTCTCAATGCACTGTGATAAGCAATGAACGATGATTGCACTTGGGCGTCTAGAGTGTGCTTTGTGATATGAGGATCATTCCCAAAGTAAAACCTCCTAATATCTTTTATCACTCAAAAAGTTGAAGAGCTACGAAGACAGGAGTGATACCATTAAAACGAGCGCTGTTTTATGCCCCAGAATCTGTTTTTCTACGGAGTACATTCTCAATGCACTGTGGCAAGCGATGAAAAAATGGTAGTTCTTGGGCGTTCACAGCGGGCTTTGTGATATGAAGGTCGTTCTGAAAGTAAAGTCTCCTATTTTTCTTACTCAAAAAGTTGAAGAGTTATGAAGACGGGAGTGGTACCAATAAAACAAGCGACCTTTTGTGCTTTGGAATTTATTTTTTCTACGTACTAATCAATGTACAGCATAATCATGTCAGTACAATGGTTCTTGCCAGATCACCAAAGTTAAGCAACATTGAGCCTGGCCAGTACCAGATGGGTGACCATTTGGGAAGGCTAGGCGCTGTATATACCTTCTGGGAAGGTTGGGCGTAGGGTCAGCACCCTCACCCCGAAAAAAAAAGAACTCCTTGCTACAAAAGTATCTCCAGGGACTCAAGGCTATGGATGGGACATAGTAACCACCATTTTAAATCCACTGTGACAAGCAATGAACGATGGCTGTGCTTGGGCATCTGGAGCATGTTTTGTGATGTGAGAGTCATTCTTAAAGTAAAGCCTCTTTTTTTTTTACTCAACAAGTTGAAGAATTACGAAGACAGGAGTGCTACCATTAAAATCAGCAACCTTTTGTGTTCCAGATGACGGTCAGTGGCCAGTTTCCTAATAGTCAGCTTGAAGTGGTTGAGAGGGTAAGTAATTTTTGCTTATTCGTCACTCTTAGGTTTCCAATTTTGGGTCAATAAACAGGCAGAAGGATGCAACGTTTCATCGATGAGACAGAGGCTGAAGCTTAGATACCAGTTCAGGGCCTATCAGATTAGCGACTCTCTTTTGAACCTTGTCAAGGAGCGAGAGACTAGTAGCCGATGCACCAGCCCAAATATGACAGCAATACTCCATACATGGGCGAATGGTTGCTTTATAGAGGTACAGGATACTTTCGGGTGTTAGTAGTTTTCTAGCACGGTAGAGAGAGCCCACCTTCCTTGCAGCGGCCCTTGTTACATGATAAGGGCTGTCCCCTTTTCATGTAAGTATAAAAATTGAGAATTTAGTTTAAAATGAAAATGAAATAGCAATAGACAAATTCGAACCTCGTAATTTAGTTTAGAAATAGATTACGTGTGAGAATTTAAAAATGTAAAACAAACATTTGTTTAGAATATAGATAAATATTTCAAGGAAAGAATGTGAACTCTCAATTTTGTTATGAAATTTTAAATTGAAAGAATGCAGCTTATAAGATAATATTTTTAACATATTGAATATAGGTTAAAATTCCTTTTGTAGAAATAGGAAAAGTTTTGGACACGTATGTCCAGAACACGTAAAAGAAGGCACATGTTTTAACATGTGTATGACGCCACGGAAAATAGAAAGTTCTAGGAATAGAGAAAAAACTTGAGAGTTAGTCAGTCAGTGAGAAAACTGGGAGAGAGTCAGTCGTCTAGGGAGCCAGACGTCACTTCAAGAAAAAAATGTGAGACTTTGAATTCTTGGTGATGGAAACACGGCCGTGTGACGAAATAAACCATTATGTGTTTTGTAAAGCTCGTCTTGTTTATGATTCTTACAAAAAGGTAAAGTTAAATTGTATTATATACGTGTGTTATAAAATGTCTACATACACGTCTCAACATCATCATGTCTACAAAATGTCCGAACTGTCTGAACACTATATCCCTTCACTCCAAGAGTTTCTTCTTCTACACAATTAAGGAATGAACATTTAATATATAAGAATCTCTCCTAACATGAACAATCTCTCGGAGTCTTACAACATTCCTCTTAAACACCCTTTCTAAGCATCTCTCTCTAAGATACAAAAAGCCATATAATGAGACTCTCTCTCAAGAACAAACACTCTATAAGACTCTCTCTTTTATATAACCCTATATGTAACACCTGGCAATGCCCTTGATGTAATTGTTCCAACTCATGTTTCCTGTGAACGTTAGACCAAGGAGCTTGAAAGACGTACTCTCAGATAAAGAGTCGTTGGCCATTGCTATAGGTGTTAGAGAAGGTTTCTTGTAATTATTGAATGAAAATTCCACAAATGTTAGATTCTTTAGTATTATCCATACCAGATGTTACAAGAAAAAGGGTCCCCTTGTCTTGTAAATAAGAAAAACATTAGATAAGTGGAAAATGAGATTAAGATAGACCGAGATTCGAACCTGGTAAGCAAGGTTTAGAAAATAGAATGTTAGAATTTGGCTATTGTTAAATTTCATATAAAATAGTTTAGATGTGTTTGTTTGTAAAAAGAATTAATCCGATAATAAAGAAGTTATCATCATGTTCTTGTAAAACGTAAAACTGTGTCGTGTCATCATTCAACAGCAAAAGGTAATGTGCGAAACATCCTTAATATGAATTTTGTCTCCTTCATCGTATTATGAACTTTACGTAATTCCCCCAAGAATCCCCCTCTCTCTCTCTCTCTCTCTCTCTCTCTCTCTCTCTCTCTCTCTCTCTCTCTCTCTCTCTCTATCTCTATCTCTCTCTCTCCAATATGAATGTCCGCTATGCAACACCAGAGTCCGTGGGCTCAGCAGGAAGGTTGCCAAGAGAGAAGTTTTATGGTCTGTCCGAGCAACGCGAATGAATTGTTGATAATGCTTCTCATGGTTAGGAAAGAAAAAATAAACATTGTGTGATCACTTGTATAATTTCTGAGAATCTGACAAAATAGATAAAAAGGTGAAACCAAAACATCTTGATTTCTTCTGTTCCTGATCCCGGGCTGACAGCACACCTCCCTCTTAAGGTGAAGCAAATCCCGTCAGAGCCTGTTGGCCCAGAGTCAACAGGGAGATAAAGTATCCATCGCAATATTAACGAACACGCAGACACACAACCTTTAAGCCTCTTTCTAACTTTCTTTCTAATATAGAAAAAAAAAAAAAAAAAAAAAATGAACAATGAACACTGACTTTTAAGGAAACAATTTGTATAACTGAGTGGAGATATTCTGATTACGATTACGATTTTAGACGCATGTAACGTATGACCCGTAATTATCGAACTCTGAACTCTTTGATATCTCAGTTAAAGAACCCCCCCCCACCTGTTCCGCAAAGACTCTAAAATATTCCCAAATATTCTATTCTTTCTATTGTTGTAATCTTCTATTCCTAAACACACATAAATTTTCTATTTTGTGAATGTCTGTCTCTGAACTCTTTATTTTACTTTCGTTTTTTCGTGTAACATGTCTCTCGTCTTTCTCCCATTATAAACACCCCAAAGCAAAACCTCGAAATGTAGGCATTACCAAACGAATGTGAAAAAAACAAAAAACAAAAAAAAAAAACAAAAAAAAAACGCATGATTCCGTGACGTCAGACTTGTGTTAACTATACGAACTATGGAAAAGCAGGAGCGACTTAATGATTTATTTTAGAACCTTTGTTTATCTTCTTCAAACTGCAATTAATAATTAATCTTTGTTATAATTTTGTTGGGTTTTTAAGATTTACACAGTTTAATGATTAATAATATTATAAACATTTGTATATTAAATATCAAATACGGTTTTTCTAAATATGTACGAGTGTTCATTTGATTAACTACCGGCTTCCATACTTTTGGTCGGTAAAAGAAGAAAAACAAATAGGAGAGTCGTCTATGAAATGTTTAATATTTGTGCAATAATATTTTTAATCGATTTGAATTTGGTGATAAAGTAGTCGGCAAGAGTACTGTTTATATTAAAACTTAATATTTAAAAAAAAATAAACACAATTAATCAAAAATTTATGTTGTAACGGCACATTTTGAAATAATGGAATTTTAATCGTTTTAATCTTTTATAGACTAATTAATTTTTTGGAAGTTCATTTTTATTGGCAATTCAACTGATTATAGTATATTAATTAGAAAAAAAAACGCTATTTAAAAAAATAATATTAAATTTATATCATTTTTTTAATTGCAACTTCAAGGTAAGTTGTTGTTCAATACGTGTATTTAAGTTTTTTTAAAAATATTTTTTTTACCTATTTGAACTCTTATGTTTCATAATAAATAGAAATTTCGATAGATTTAAATATCTTTTATTCAAATTTCGAAAAAATAAATATGGGGGGAGGGGAACACACACTAAAAAAATATCTCCCTTCATATAGTTTACGGAAATTGCATTTTATATGTAATTTCATTCTAAAATTGATAAATATTGAAAATTTCACGAAAATCTGACCATTAGTTGATTTTTGCTAGATTTATTAAACACGGGTATGTTTTCATGTTCGGAATGCTTACTACATAGGAACGTTATTTTAAAGCGCCAATTATATAAACACGATTTTCGTCTCGCAATTTCATTATTTTCGTACGATGAAAAAAATTTTGTTTAATTATTACTAGTTTATTTTGCATTTCTTTTAAATGGTACAAAAGTTATATTGATAATATTAATTTATAATAAAGTTACATCGTTTTACGTTTTACATATAGGAGGGGTAATTCTATGGTGAATTTTGGAGGTGCCTACCGAAATGTAACAAACTGGTAATTACCTGAACTTGTGATGCCTAACTGGGAACATTCTTCCTATTTACTTTGCCTCCCCATGAGGGCAGATTTAGACACCAGGGTCGTTTTTTTGATGTGGAGTACGGAACAAAAATAGAAATTGTCTCAGTAATAAAGGATGTCTCCTCTCCATTAACCGAGAAAAAAAAAATTTAATGCAGCATCAGAACAGATACTACACTTTGATCTTGACCCGAAAGCCAACTCTTTGTATACATCTGCAAAGTGGGAGGGAGATGAGAAATGAAAATAAAAAAGAATATGCAGCAGCAGCAGCAGCAGCAGCAACAACAACAACAACAACAATAACAATAATAATAATAATAATAATAATAACAACAACAAAAACAAGAAAACAAAAAACAAAAAACATTGGAAAATTAAGGTTTTAATGTGAGTTCTCCTTCCATGAAAAATGGCTTCTTTGAATTTTGACCTTCAGGTATGATCTTGGATAATTTTTATTATATATAAGATTTATAGTGTGAAGATTTATAAAAATAAAAATTTAAAAAAATGGTAAAAATGAAAGGAAAAACAGAACAAAAGCATAAAAAATAAGAACAGGTACGATTTTTCAGGTTACGATTTAGAATACGATGTTTTTCCTGACCCCTGGTTACGGTATTTACCTCGTCTTACGGTGTTATTTATAATGTTATTTGATTATATACATGTGTATTATATACTGTACTGTATTTTGTTACTAATTTTTAATGCCGTATCCCGGGGTCCAACTGTATTCTTAATATTTGACGGACCAACGAAAATACTATTTAAAAATTAAGTGTGTCAGACCGTGGCTATCGAGAGTAAAGAAGGCCGATGCACATGACAGCGTAACGTCACTTTCTGATTAACTTGTAGGTATAGATAGCTTCCGGTATTCAACCACGTGGTCACGCAAACAGGCAAAAAAATATAGCTACCGATTGCCCATGGCTACCAATATGTGTTACCGATTGTCCATGTATGCTCTAAAGAGAAAGAACAATTCTCCATTTGGATAATAATTATTATAATTGCACATTGGGATAATTTTAATCGAACAAAATATAGTAAGTGAACTAGTTTTTGGACCTTTAATTTCTATCGGAGAAAGCCGAATATTTCATTTTATTTATTTTTTTTTTTTTTACTGCAAAACAAACAATTTTTATATAATATTTTTCAGTCCGTTCTTTTAATAATAAATAAAACTTTTCACTGAGTGTTTCCAAATAGTTAGCATTTTTCACGGCAGTTTTTTTTTTTTTTTACAATCGGTGAATTTTCAATATTTTAGCACCGGGCGTAATTTATTTCTTTGAAATATATTTAAAACTTCAAGTTTTTGTTTTTTAGAACATTTTAACTGTAAATAATTTACATGACGGGGTTGTTTTACTATACACATAGATTCGAAAAAGTTGTCAAAAAACAAATATATAACAAATGAAATATATCGATAAACATCGTATGATTTTAGACGCGATTAAACGTTTTAAAATGAGTAAAACCACTAAAACCATTTCCAGATAGGTAGAAGAGTAACTTATCTTGCCTTTGATAACATTTATTTGATATATATTTGGTTTTTGACCACTTTTCCGAATCTATGTGTATAATAATACAAACCCATAAAAACATATCCAGTTAGGTAGAAAAGTAACATCTTGCCTTTGATAACATTTATTTGGTATATATTTGTTTTTTGATAACTTTTTCGAATCTATTTGTACAGTAATACAAACCCAAAATTTCTTCTTACTCTCGGTGGCCGTCATCAGATCAAATGCTAATTCAAACTTATACATACTCTATTATCTTTAAGTAAGAATGTTATTTCAAACTTGCCTTCGACAGATAAATAGCAATACTATTTCAAAATTAAATGCGATTAAAACTTAAATGTAATGGACAAAATGCTATTCGAAATTTAAACATAACGGACCAGTGAGAAAGCATTATTTTTTTTTTACAAAGGAGTCATCTCTTATCAAGGCCCGGAGGCCACTCGAGGATAAGGGTTAATGCATGCACAGTAGTCAATGGGACAATATCGTAGTGATTGTTAGTAATAGAAATTTGGGAAATTGGATTATTCATCAAAAACTTGTTCACGTTGGACTTGAAGACGACCATATTGTAGTCAGCCGGAAAGCAGGGAAACGAAAGAGAGATCCACAGGCGTGCAGTTCTAAGAAAGAAACTTTGTTCATGGAATCTACATCTAAGTTTAGGCACGAATTAAGAGTGGGTGAAATTATTGACAGTGCAAATGCTGTTTCAAAACTAAGTATGACAGACCAAATGCTATTTAAAATGTTTTTTTTTCAATTTTCTTATCAGTTTTTACAAGCTGAGGATAGGGGTATCCTACTAGATCATATATATTCCAACCGAGAGATCTTTTTAAGACTCTGACCGCCCCTAAGTGTGACAAACCAAATACTATTTCAAACTTAACTGTAACAGATAAAATACTATTTAAATCTTTTTTTGATTTAATTCTATTTTGTTTAAACTGGGTATGGAGCATTCTACCGGACCAAGGTATTCACCAACCAAGAGATCTTTATAAGATTCTGACAGTACAAAAGACCCATTACTATTTCAAACCTTTTTAAAAAAATTACTTATCATTTTATTTAAGCTTAGGATAAGGCATCCTACCGGATGGAAGACATACATCCATTATCTCATATATTTCAACCAAGAGATCTTTTTAGCATTCTGTCCTTTAAAGTGCGATTGTTTGAATCTCTCTTGCACTTGGTTCACCGAGTATGTTTGCTAGGTAGTTTTTGAAATTCTTTTTGATCAGTCCGGTTGCTCCTAAAATTATTAGAATGACAGAAATCTTCCCAAGATTCCGATTTCTTTTCGTGTCGTACATCAGACCTTAGTATTCCGTTATCTTTTCCCTCTTAGTTCTGTTTAACCCCGCATCATTGGGGGACACAAACTTCTACTAAGGTTGCTTCTTTTTCCTTCTTGCCCTATATCACTATGTCAGGTTTAACAGCCCTGTTTTCTAGGCACGTAGCTGTAAGAATTGCCTCGTCATAGTGGATGGTGTATGACTTATTTCCAACTGTTCTTTCTCGTAAACATGTTCTTAAGACTTGTTGCTACATTCGATATTCAACTTTTACAGACTGTCCATTGGAGATATTTACATACTCCATTGTGTCTCATTGTATAATAGCCATCCCTCAGCAGTGTGACAGACCAAATGCTATTTCAAGTTTAAACATGACAGACCAATGACAATGTTATTTCAAAGTGCCTCAAGGGTCTATCCTTGGACCTCTATTATTCCTAATATTTATAAATGACCTCTCTGACAAAATTGTCTGTGAGATGGGTATATATGCTGACGACACCACGCTCTATAACAGACACGACAGGAAAACAAATGAACACATATCTAAAGAAATGGCAGAAACACTCCGATCTGTAGTGGAATGGGGACAAAAATGGATGGTCACATTCAATGCTGCCAAGACTAAATTTGTTTCCTTCAATAATTACAAGAAACCTTCCCAACCAAAGACTCTTTATCTGAAAGTACATCTTTTAAACTCCTTGGCCTAACGTTCACAGGAAACATGAGTTGGAACAATTAGATTGAGAATATTACCAGGACTGCTGCGAAGAAGGTAGTTTCTCTCTACTGTGCTAGAAAACTACTAATGCCCGAAAGTATCCTGTATCTCTATAAGGCTTCCATTCGCCCATGTATGGAGTATTGTTGTCATATCTGGGCTGGTGCATCTGCTACTAGTCTCTCGCTCCTAGACAAGGTTCAAAAGAGAGTCGCCAACCTGATAGGTCCTGAACTGTCATCTAAGCTTCAGCCTCTGTCCCATCAATGAAATGTTGCATCCCTCTGCCTGTTCTACAAGTACTTTATCGGTGAATGCTCTGACGAACTGCAAGCACTTGTACCCCTTCGACGTAAATACCCCCGACAAACCCGACAAGCAGCTAAATCCCACCCCTTCATAGTAGAGATCCTTAGATGTAAGAGAGCCTTCTACTCCAGCAGTTTCTTCCCCAGAACCGCTAGACTTTGGAATTCCCTTCCGAGTCCCTGCTTCCCCAACTGTACTGACATGCAGAAGTTCAAGTGTAACGTGAACCGACATCTTGCTGCCCAACTCCCTACATAGTAACCCTGTAGCTTATGTCCCTGATAGTAGCCCCTATATCAAAGTGGCGACGTGCCTTGTTTGGGGTGGAAAATGTAATAATAATAAAAAAATTTTTTTTTAAACTTAAGCATGATAAGCTAAATACTTATTTCAAACTTAAGCGTGCCAAACCAATGAGAATGTTATTTTGAATTTAAGTGTAGCAGACCAACCAACTGATGGATGATCCAAAAGGCAAAGTTCTTGATATAGAGACATTGATGCACTTAAACACATCCACTGGAATGAAAACGAGAAGTCACAAGATGGAAAAAGAAGAAAAAAAGAGAGAGAAAAATCTTGATTTTGACAGAAAATCAATTGAGACGACATTGAACTTCTGTTAAAATTTGGCTTAAATCAAAGTGAAAAATTGAAGTAGCGATAGAGACATGTGAGAGTCGTCGCCAAGGGAGGTAATCATGGACATCTATATATATAAAAGCGAAAATGTATGTATGTATGTATGTATGTATGTATGTATGTATGTGTGTTCGCTTTTTCTGCATGTCAACAAAAGGCTTTTTTCAGAGAAGCTGTCGCTCACTTCACAACTTTTTAAAACTTTTTATATCACATATGAATCGTAATATCTCACAGTTAACAACGAAGCTCGCCTGTCTATTTAATTTGCTCAACTTTGGGAAGATAAATATTCAATATTTGTCGCTCGCCGCATGTGGATTAGTCTTTTTCCTATAACATCTTGGGGGGGGGGAGCGTTCAGCAGTAAATGAATACCATCCCGCAGTCAAACTTGACCTCATTAACTCATTAAAACGTGCACCTGCTAAATCCAAGCAATTAAATAAATTCAAACGTGTTTCTGTTAGCATGTCCCGGTGGGGCAATGGTTAACGTTGCACTTTTTTTTCCCCCCACTTTAATTTACAACTTTGCCTCAACGGTTCGGGTCTGATCCTCATACTTACTTTTTTTTTAACCCCCCACCCACCTTCAAACACCCGGGCAACGCCGGATACCCTTCGCTAGTTTAAATATATTTCCTAATACTGCATTGTGAGCTTGATTCCAAAATATATTTAAATTATAAAATAGATAGTCTGATAAAAATTTTGGTTGCGTTCCCAGTAGGTCAAAGGGGGTCAAAAATATTACTTTTTGGGACATAGAATTTTTTCCAACCATTAGATGTTGCTGAAAATTACCCTAAAGCAAGATCACATGGATATACATCTGGATACGTAATATTTGACCCTGGGAAAATCCTAGGGCTTGAGCCCCAGGGTGTTTCAGGAGTGAAGAACACACCTTTTGGGGCTAATTTTTTATTTTTCTCCTAAAATTCATACTTATGCCTAAATAGGAGTTTTAGAGGGTATTGAATTAAAAAAAAATAAGACATCGTTTGTCATGGAACCGTGTAATTTGTCTGTTTTAATCCAATGTTTTACATCAGGCCAGGGGTTTAAATGGGTAAAATAGCTAACAGTACAAGGTAAATAACTCTTGTAGACTCGATTTTACAAATATTGATTATATATTCATAGACTGAACTTTAATATATGCAATTGATTTACAATATAAGGTTACAAACTAGTAAGCAGGCAACTATTTTTTTTTAAAGGGCCTTCTACACATGACTGAAGATCCCGCTTTTATCTAACTAGTAAGCAAGTAAATAAGAACATGTCAATTCGGGTTTGTTTTACAATCCGAATTGACTATGTATTTATTCCAATTCATGTTTATTACGTGTGAATGTTAGGCTGAGGAGTTTAAATAATAAACTCTCAGCTAATGTTCATGGAGATTTTGTCAGTGATAAGAACCTTCATATTTCTGTACTTTGTACGTAAATCATTTACAGTTTTATCAGAAAGGGTCTTTTTTGATCTGCCATGAAAAATAGGAAGATGAAAAGCCGTGTGAAGTGTGGTGCCGTTTATTTTACTGGCTGCAGTACCAGTGGAAGCTGCAACAAGAACAGCTGGATGTTCCATATCCTTGGGAGAAAGTGTTCGTTTGAGGTAATCAGTTGTAAGGTTAATGATCAGCTGTAAGGTTATCATGTAAGGAAAGCAGCTATAAGGTTAACCACGTGACTCTTTCAAGTCCCATCACAAAAACATGACAAAGGCTTGTTTCTCTTCATTTTATTTAAGTGCATTTTATTTTACCTAATAAGTAAACTAGAAAGAAATAAGATAAAACAAAATGCAGTTAAATCAAATAAACAGAAATAATATATATGTATGTGTCTGTATATGTAATCTATAATATACAGGTCAAAAATCTGTTTAAATGTATGTATGTATGTATGTTTCACAAAAACTATCGACAGAGGCAACGGATTTTCACAAGATCGGTATCATTTTGAAGCTCGACCCTTCAGACGACAAATAGCAAAAAATTGGTTAAAAAACATTAATTCCTTCACCCTCAACTGGGCACTTTTCTACAGAGAGGGGTGGCAAAAAATCGTTCTTTCATGACAATTTAGTCAAACATGCATGCGCGAAAAAGTTATTTCTTGAATTATTTTAAAAAAACGCCTAATTTCGCTCATACGGTCTTAACCCACTTGGTATAGTCGTTATTTTAAGATTGCACGTTTGAGCCGGGATGTCAGATATATTCTTTTTCAATTTTTAAAGTTTTAATATTGAAACAGAGTTATTTATGCCATTTTTTCATTCGTTTTCTTTTCCCATCATGTTCGCTGTTTCTTTGTTTTTGTTTTTCCGATTTTTTTAAAGAAGTTTTAACATCGTTCGTTTATTTTTTATTTTGCTGTTTTTGTTTTTGTTTTTCATATAATGTTTAAACAGGGTTTATATATTATTTTAATTGGAATTCATTATTGAGATGAGTATTATTTATATTAATTTATTTATTGCGGACTATTATTCTCATCTTTATTGGTTGTTGTTTCACGACGTTTCGGCCAACTATTCCTCTAGCCTTCGTCAGATGGTAACCGCGACGGATAGGAACTTCGAATCTCCTAACTGCATTCTCAGCAATCACTGCCATCCGTAACAACAAAAAAACAAACAACGTGGTTTAAAAAAAAAGGTTTTGCACTTCGGACTTTACAGGTAAATTTCTAAAAAAACACTACCTTTTTTTGTTTTAAATTTGAATATATTATTTATTGATCTTTTATCTTCAATTTGTGATATATAAAACTTTGGTACATAAATTAATTATTTAATTTTTAATAGACATTTGAAAATGGGGGGGGGCATGAATTTAAAAAAAAAACGTTTGTCTAAAATATTATATTCGATTTATTGGAAAGAGCATAAAATTTCACATTGGCCCTGAAAATATCGTAAAAATAGAATCAATAGAAAAATTTTGATAGATTTTTAAAGTTTAAAAATTGAAAAATACTGAACTCGTAACATTCAATTAATTTCATTACTATTTTTTAAAACAATATTTCTATTACTTTTTATACAACTTTAATAGTTTATTTTGGAAATATAATCCATAAAGAAAATAAACAACCCACCTTTAAAAGAGAAATTACGAGTTTTTTATATTTTATTTGCAGTTTCGTGTTAGGAGTGTCAAAAATTCCTACAAAAATTCTGATATACCTAGTGCAGAACTCAAATTTACATATGTTAAGGCCTAAAACTGCACTGTTTGTTTATTTTCAGTAGGATTTGACATCCCCTGGGGATTTTGGGGCTAATTGGAGTGGGGTGGGGAGTAAATGCTAAACTTAGTAATTTTTTTATGCCGCATTCACTGTGCACTCACGGGGGAACATGCATGCTTCACTTGTTTCTATTTCTATTTATTTATTTCAATTTTTTTTTCTTCATTTTTTTTACTGTAAACATTTTAGATTTCTTTAAAGGTCAAAAATCAATACTTTGTTGAACCACTTAAAGTAATTTGTATTTTTTGGCAGATTTCGTCAATAAGTATTAACTGATCAAAAATCTTTAGGTAAATAAAAAAAAATTAAACCCAAACAACAAAAAAAAAAAAGGGAGAAAACATTTCTATTTGTTTTGTTTTTTTCCTGATTTTTTTTTTGTATTTTCATAATCGTTAAAAACATTAGTCTTTTGAAAGAGAAAATTTGATTGAACAAATTGGAAAAATGCCAAAAATCTTTAAACTGCAATAAAACAACTCGAAAATAACAATATTTTCAATGCATCAATGCAGACACACATATACACGCTCTCTTCCCTCCTCTCTCTCTCTCATATTGATGAAACGCGGAATATTCAGTGTAGCTTAATCGCCATATATATTTTATAACTTACTAACTAGCTCTACCTATGTATTGAGCACTTTTGAAGTAAATACTTAAAGTTTACACATAAATTTATACTTTTGTATATTAATTTTATGTGAGTAAATGAAGTAGTTATATATATATATATATATATATATATATATATATATATATATATATATATATATATATATATATATATATACTATGCACTTTTTTCCGTGCTGATGAGTTGCCCAGCTGGTACAATGATAATTGAGAATTATTATATACTTAAATACCAACAATGGGCCAAAACAATTGTACGTGAATATTGCTAATAAAACTGTATATTTTTGAAATGAACAATAAAATGCGTGTCTATTCCTCGTCAAGCGGTACATTATAAAAATATTTACAGCTCTAGTACTGCACTATTGAGCTATCTAAATGAAAACTTTGTATTAATTTCTTATATATTTGTATACTAAAAATGAGATAACTTCTGTTCCAATTAGGAATATATATATATATATATATATATATATATATATATATATATATATATATATATATATATATATATATACTAGCAAAAGTACCCGTCGTTGACTGGGTTCAAAAACAGTCTACAGAAAATGGACTCTGATTTATGAAAGTATGATAGGTTATGAAAAGGAAGGGTTGTAAATTTGGGTTGAATTTGGGGGTATCAAAACCAAAGCAAAATATGATGAAAGTAAAAATGAAATAGATAAACCCCATTAAACATTATGTTAAACTTTGTGACATATTTCCATTCTATGGAGGTCAGGTGCGAACGAACACCCCATAATTTTATTATACCATATTTCTTCAAACTGAAAGATAATTATCAAAGTATACTTACGCAGATAGATGCGAAAAGTCTTTATTAAAGTTTGTGCCTATTTCCATTCTATGGAGGCCAGGCACGAACGCAGACCCCACAATTTTATTATACCATCCCTATTTAAGTTAAAACAAACTTATCAAAGCATTATTATGTACATCTATATCAAAAACACTTGTAAACGTTTTTTTTTTTTTTTTTTTTTATTTCCATACTTTGTGGTCCAGGCACGAACGCAGACCCCACAATTTTAATGAACCACCGTTCTGCCAGATCAAATATACCCATTCCTGTGTCTCGATACATCTTCTATCATTATATGTGATCAGTTTTTTAAAATAGTCACCCATATAGGAGCCTATTTGTGACCAGACACACACACACACATACACCCCCCAGACATTCAGCTTTATATTATATATATATATATATATATATATATATATATATATATATATATATATATATATATATATATATATATATATGAACAAGGATGAAAATCCAACATATTAGCAGCAGAGGTGGAGAGACCTAAAAACTCGTTTAATATTTTAAAAATGTAAAATGGCGTCCATTCAGGTATCGGGGGAACTACCAACATTGATTTTCGTGTTAGCAATGCTCTGATGACTCTAAAATGGTATAGTTCTGCAAATCTCAAAAACTCTTTACACAAAACCATCTTTTCTAAAACATAGTGAATTTGACCAATCATATTCGTTCAAATACAAGCATAAATTATTTGAGACACTATTTTTCTTTTTTTTTTTTTTTTTACTTTTTTGCTTTTATTTGATTTTTTTAAATATGAACAGCGTCAGGGAGTAATAAGAGGCGCGAGAAATATTGTTGGTAAAGACATTATTGAATAGAGTAGAAGAGTTCAGGTTGCAGAGTCAGTTGGGAAAAAGAAGGCCAAGGAAAACATATGGAAGTGATGAGACTTGATTTAAGAGAAAGAGGGATGAATAAAGACTTGCTCGGAAATAAGGTTAGGTTGAAAGTTGGGAATTACTGTTGTTGTTTTTTTTTTTTTTTTATTTTGAAGATCTCAGAAAAGGGGAAGACAAATTTCAGAGCAACTACGAAAATTAATGGAATTTGTCATTATATGAAATTCAGTTATTTATTTTTTTTTGTCCTGAGAAAACGAATTTAAAATTTTTTTTTTTTTACAAAATATAAATTTTCGTAACAAAATCAAAATTCTGAAATGAATGAAAGTTTATCATATGAAAATTGCTGACTGTATTATTTGGCTTATTTCTTCATTTCTTTTTCTCCCTAACTTTCCCTCTCTGTCCTGCTCTACCCAAGTCTTTTGACTTTTTACACAAATCCCAAAACTCCATCATGAAAAGTCTCCAGACAAAATGCACAATAAAACCCAGAACTCCAACTTCCAATGTAGACTCCCACTAACATGCCTCCTTCTCCAATATCAGGGGTCTATGTTCCAACCTTCCAGAGGTTGAAACCTAATTACAGGATACTAAACCAAACCTATCATTCCTAAGTGAAGCTGGCATTGGACTGACTATTTTTCCCTAGATGAGTTCGTAATTAAAGGATAATCTAATTTAACATCAAAATCTGACCACCAAGATCGCCATGAGCATGGAATATATGCATATAGCTTTCCATGTGGTAGGGACATCTCCAGAGAAGATCCTAAATTACCCTATATGTGCTTCCGGGTTGTACTTGCTCACATCACTGTGTTTATATTTGGCCTTTATCGCGATCCTTCCCCCCCCACAAGAGCAGAGTTACTATCTTTAAGAGCATATCTGAGAAAATTGACCACATCTTGTCTGCTCATCCTTTGACTAACATTCACGTCTGTAGAAACTTCAATGTTCGCAATATGGAATGGTTAGCTCACTCAAACAAAACAGATGATGAAGAGAGCTTCTGTCACGATTTCTCCATTGCTTATGACCTAACTCGGATTGTTCACAAACCCACCTATGTGTCCAACACTGATGGTCAGTATGCAAGTCTCCTAGATGTTTTTCTCATAACTTGTCCTCTTCTCTCCTCTGTTCTGTCTCCACTGGGATCTTCTGAGCACTCAGTTATATGTGTTCAGATAAATACAAAATGTAGTAAGTCCTCAGACGAACCTCTCCATCGTACAGTATATCGATACTCTATGGCTGACTGGGATAACTTCTGTACATTTATATCAGATCTACCTCTGCATTCCATGTTTAAAAAGAATATGTCCTCTATAGTATCAGACCTGACGGAATGGTTAATTGTAAGTATAGACCGCTTCATACCCTTCAAAAAATTCCAGCAAAAACCTAACAGCCAGCCATGGTTCGCTCCAGAATGTGCTCCTGCCATTGTGCACAGAAATCACTTTTTTCATTGCTTCTAACATAATAGATGTACTGAGACTAAAGATGCTTTAAGGACTACCAGCAACCACTGTAAAAGAGTAATAAAGAATACAAGAGAGTTGTATGCTCAATCTGTTAAGTCCAAAGTAACTGAGCAGCGGCTTAGTTCCCCATCAGTTTTGGCAAATAACACACAGGGTCCTGAACAGAAGCGTGTGCTCTATCCCAATCATCATCAATGAATCTGAGGTAATCTCATTAGCATCAGACAAAGCCAAACTCTTTGCCAAAAACTTTGTAGCTATGCAATCAAGGCTGCTGACCCCTCGTATTTTCTCCTGTATCTGAAAACATGCTATGCAACATACAAATATCTGTGCGTGATGTTGCCAAGCCAATCAAAAACCTTGATTCCAGTAAAGCAACTGGCCCTGATGGCATTCCAATTATAGTGCTCAAAAGGCTTCAATCAGAACTAGCTCCAATACTTACAAAGCTGTTTAAGCATTGCCTTAAGGAGAATTGTTTCCCAACACCCTAGAAAATCTCATCAGTATGTCCTGTATTTAAGAATTTAGGTGATCGGCTATCTCCCTCTCAGTACAGACCAATAAGTCTCCTGTGCATCATGAGTAAGTTACTGAAATCTATTAAATAGAGAAGTAGTCAACCATCTTAGCAAAAATAATCTTCTTAGTGACATGCAATATGGTTTCCGTTCTGCTAGATCTACAGCAGATGTGCTTACGGTTATTTTTCATAGGATTAGCGAAACTCTTGACAGACTTCCTTTCTAGGGCATTTGCTCTTGACATATCAAAGGGGTATGGTATAAAGGTTTACTTCACAAGATCTCCAGCTATGGTATAGCTGGAAATGTCTTTTCAATTATTAAATCATTCTCTCTGATAGGTTCATAAGAGTAGTGGTTGATGGGCAGAAATCAGAAGCTCATAGTATTAATGTTGGAGTCCCTCAGAGGTCCATCCTGGGCCAAGCTCTTCCTGGTTTACATCAATGATCTCCAAAATCACATCCTAAGATCAGTCGTAGACACTTATACTGACAACACTCCCATCTAAGGCAACACTTTAAAGGCTGTAAATGACCAAGTTCTCTCTGATTTTCTCTCTTCTGATGTTGAGCACGAGGTACAACGGGAAAAGAGGTAGCTGGTTGATTTTAATGCATTAAACTAAGCTTCTATCTTTACATCATCAACGCTTTGATCCCTATCAATTGAAATGAATGACTCTTGTCTTGGGGTGGCTCCATGTTTTGACAAACTTCTGGGTTTGATCTTTACTCCTAATCTGAAATCAAACACGTACCTTAAATCCATTGCCAAGGTTGTTAGAAAAATGATGGGCTCATTCTACCACTTCAGTAGATATCTGATGCAATTCTCTACCCGTATAAGAACCAGGTACGTCCAAGGATGGAGTACTGTTGCCACATTTGGGCAGGAACTGCTAGAAACACCTTACAGAGTTCAAAATAGACTTTGAAGCCTAGAGAGGGATGGCCTTTTGTCTTCCCTTCAACCACTTTCCCACAGAAGAAACGTTGTGAGCCTGTCTCTGCTTTATTGTTATTTTTATGGCAAGTGCTCATCTGAGCTCCAATCATGGTCCTCCTTTGCCCAACTTTTACGATAAGCGCTCGTCTAGCTGAAACCACTATCAATAATTTCCCCCACTCTTTATCTGTGCCTAAACCTAAATGTAGATTCCATGAACAAAGTTTCTTTCTTAAAACTGCACACATGTTGAACTCTCTTCCATTTCCCTGCTTTCCAGCTGACTACAACATGGTCATCTTCAAGTCCAACGTAAACAAATTCTTGATGAGCCGTTCTCCTTAAGTAATCCAATTTACAAAATTTCCACTACTAACAATTACTACGATATTGTCCCATTAACTAATGTACACTCAATAACCCTTATCCTCAGGTGGCCTTCAGGCTTTGATAAGTGGTGATAATTTTTCTAAAAAAAAAAAGAAGAAAGAAAATTTGGCTTCTTCAGACTACTGTTCTCGTCTTGGTGTCATTTCCATAATATTTCGGTGGATGTAACCTCCAACTTGCTTTAGGTGTTTCTTGTCAAACTCGGGAATATTTCTTTCGAACGTGGGACGGTATTTTGAACGGAATCGTTTATTTGCTTCATTGAGGTAGCATGCTCTTGTTCTCTCAGCCATGACTGGATAGAGGTCCTAAGTAATACATAATTGTATTTTTCAGTCACTCACACTGGGAATTGAACCTTCAACCTTGAGGAGAATATCATTTGAAGATCTAATTCTGTTTCCGACATTTTCTCATGGTGGATGGAGGTAAATTATGCCTTATCTGTTATTGTTCGTTCAAGGTCCAAAAATGGACGTTAAAATGATGATCATGACGATGATGCTGATGCTGATGGCGATGATGATGATTATGGTGGTGATGATGATGATGATGATGATGATGATGATGAAGACGACGATGATGATGGTGAAGATGGTGAAGATGATGATGACGGTGAAGATGATAATGGTGATAATGATGATGACAGTGATGGTGATGATGAGAAGGTTGATGATGATGATGTTGATGACGATGATGATGATGATGATGACAGTGATAGTAATGATGACAATGGTGATGATGATGATGACGACGGTGATGGTGATGATGACAATGGTGATGATGATGATGATGATGATGATGATGATGATGATGATGATGACGACAGCGGTGATGGTGATGATGACAATGGTGACGATGATGGTGATGGTAATGATGACAATGGTGATGATGATGATGATGACGACGACAGTGATGGTGATGATGACAATGGTGATGACGTGATGATGATGGTGATGACGGTGGTGATGATGATAACGATGATGATGATGATGTTGATGATGATGACAATGAAGATGATGGTGATAGTGATGATGACGACGGTGAAGGTGATGATGAGAATGGTGATGACGATTATGGTGATGACGATGATGGCGATGATGATGACGATCATGATGGTGATGACGACGATTATGATGACGATGATGACAATGATGGTGATGATAATGATTATGATGATGATGACGACGACGATGATGATGATGATGATGGCACCGCCACTTTTTTGGCGTGAAAGATGTGGACAATAGGAAAACGTTAAGGGTGATTTCGAAAACAGGAAACGAGATAGGTGGCCGGTCGATGGTGGTGGTGGTGGTGGTGGATTCACATGGATGCAGAAGCAAGAAAATGGGGGAGAAAAAAAACTCTTAGCTTAAGAAAACATTATTGATTTCTTGAAACAGATCTAAACTCCAAACCGTCGGCTCATCCAACATAGATGGTTCTATTTATAAGTGCAAAAGAAAAAGCATTTTTTTTTTTTTACTTGGTCAAATCTGAAAACTAAAGCTAAAAATGAATAAAATAAATTAACCAATTAAATTAAACATATAAAAATTAACCTTCATCAATATTATTTCTCTTAGTTTGTCTGTCCGTTCAACTTTTGCTCTGAAACTACTGGGCTGATTTGGCTTATATTTTGTATGGACATTTGTTATGATATGGTGCAGCGAACTAAATATTATGGTATCTGTTAGGGATTAATATGGATTAGTCATCACATGACCACATTTACTCTTAAAGTTTTCTCAGAAACTACTAAGACGATCTGACTGAAATTTTGCATGGATATTTGTTATGATTAGGTTCAGCAAGTTAAGTATTATGGTATTCGTTTGATTCACAAATAGGGATTAATAAGGATTATACGGCACAATAACATTGACACACCGGTTCTTGCCAGATCACCAAAGTCAAGCAACATTGAGCCTGTCCGGTACCAGATGGGTAACCATTTGGGAAGGCGAGGCATTGTATGTACCGCAAGGTAAAATACCAAGTTGAGAAACTGGCACGGTCTATCCTTCTTTTGAGGGTAGATGGGCCTCTCTTAAGCTATGGTAGGCACCCCGTCTAGTAATGATGCCACAATAAAAAATACCCTTGATAGCACTAGCGAAGTATCAAGTATTCAGCTACCGACAAGATTTAAATTACACTACAAACTCGTGTAGTGAGTTCAATCTCGGGTACAGCCGTGCTGGATGGATGGAAGGATTAGCATTTAACGACATTCAACCATCAATTTGGTATAAAACACTAATTCTAAGTCAATGGGCTATAACTTTTGCTCGTTTTTAACAGGCTAGTATATATATATATATGCAGTATTTTTTCATTTAGGCATACATTGTTGAACAGCACGGAGTGATTGTGCTTGATCGTCGTTTTTTTCCATTTTTTCGTATGGTCGTTCTAATATCTCATTCAAATTTGTGTAAGAAAGTTTGATAGCTGTTTTTGTCCATCTTTTTTTGTTTTGTTTTGTGTTTTTCTGCAAGTACTTACAACTGATTTTCTTCAGTCGTCTTCAGGCAGAGTTTAATTACTGTTTTGTTTAAAATCTGTATGCTTCCATATACTTCAGATCAAACTACATTTAAATTACTTAAAATAGTGAAGCGCTTTGTGTGTAAAAAAAAAAATTCGACTGAGATATTAGACCGACCATATGAAAAATGGAGAGATTACAGAAAATGATGATAAACAAAAGCACTAGTGCTGTTAAACAATGTGTGTTTATATATGTATGTGTGTGTTTTATATATATATATATATATATATATATATATATATATATATATATATATATATATATATATACTAGCAAGGAGACCTAACGATGTCCAGGATTGGGTGAGGATCAAGAATATTTTTATTGTCATTGAAATCGATGAAATTGCCCATTTTTCAATCAAATCGATTGATTCCTTGCTCTAGTTGGGGATCGAACCGGTGTACTGGAAGGAAGCTTGACATGCCGCTTATACCTCTAAGAACATATATATATATATATATATATATATATATATATATATATATATATATATATATATATATATATATATACATATATATCTATCTATCTATCTATCTATCTATCTATATATATATATATAACTACTTAATTTACTCACATAAAATTAATATACGAAAGTATAGATTTATGTGTAAACTTTAAGTATTTACTTCAAAAGGGCTCAATACGTAGGTAGAGCTAGTCAGTAATTTATAAAATATATATGGCGATTAAGCTACACAAAATCTATTAAACTATAGAAGAGAAATAGCAAATAACTGTGTTCACAAAATAAAATTTACTCTAGGATAGCGATACAAAATAGTTTTAAAACTAACAAAAACAATAGAAAATAAACAAATAAATGATTTAAACAAGCATGAATATACATAAACGATCATACATATATGTATGTATGTATATATATGTATATATATGTGCATATATGTATGTACACATATATATATTTATATATAAACTAACAATAAAAAAAAACACTAACCTAGTTTTAAAACAGATCCTTTGTCCGATAAAATGCATGCCCATTGGCTGATAGGAAGGGGCGCGGTGGATACTAGAAAGCTGATTGGCTAACTAAAATCTCAATAGAAGAGGAGGATATAAAAACGATAAACAACCATAGAATTTGCTCATAAGCCTGAGGAGTCCTAGAGTGGATGAAACGCCGAATATTCAGTGTAGCTTAATCGCCATATATATTTTATATATATATATATATATATATATATATATATATATATATATATATATATATATAAAGGAAAAGGGGGGGAAAACACACAAGCAGAAAGAGAGAGTGAGAGAAAGAGACACACAACACGAGAGTGACTACAGCCGAGGTCAGCTGCCTCGACTAGCCCAATAAAAGAGGAATAAAAATTGAACATGCCAATGAATAATAGACACTTTCACGCCTTCACCCCTTGGAAACACTTCAAATGAACTACGAAAATGCCATTTTTACATCTCCAACATATAATAAAATAATTTCTGACGAGGACGATTCACAGAACGTCTGAAACGCGTAAAAACGATTTCAATGATTTAAAAACATTATTACAATGATCAAAACATAATTCTCAATGAAAAACCAAGACACGGAATAATAAAATAATGTTAAAAAATACACATTGTTGGTGACTACTCCCTTATTTAAATATATATATATATATATATATATATATATATATATATATATATATATATATATATATGTATGTATATATATATATATATATAATGTATATATATATGTATATATATATATGTTGCATGCAAAATCCGATATCGCATTTTGCTAATTCCTACCCTCTGATGAGAAGGAAAGTATTTCTTCGAAACTCCGCGGATTAAGGACTATCCACTTATCTAGTGTTTCCTTTTCAGATTAAATATGTTTTTAACTCATTTCAAAGTGTTTTTAGCATGTTTTATTAACTGTTTGCTCGTATATGTATATATATATACATATAAAAAATATATATAAAAAAACTCCAGCCGTTTTAAACGCTGTTCTGTTCATATGGATTTTTCATCTGATTCTATGTATATTTAGTTGTAAATAATGCGTGAAGTTCGTCATCATTGTCTGCCTCCGGGGCGTGAGTTTTTGTGTACAAACATTTTATTTAAAAAAAAAACAAGATGGAGGAAGGGAGGAAAAGGGAAAGAAGGAGAAAGAAAAAAGAAAGGGAAGGAGAAGAAAAAAAACTTCAGCCATTTCAAACGCTGATCTGTTCATTTGGATTTTTCGTTTGATTCTATGTATATTTAATTTGTTTTTGATCTTTTTTTGTCAAACTCATTGAATTCTACCCATCACCTTCATCCTGATTATTAAGGATATATGACTTTTGGAACGCTCCTTCATGTGTATTTTACATGTATGTGTATGTGTACGTTTTGTATGCATATGTAAGTACATGCTTATATGTGTGTGATTCTATGTGTGCATTTTTGCATGTGTTTGTACATGCATATGTATGTTTGCGCGCATTTTGTGTGTATGCATGTATGTGTGCATGCATGTGTTTATTTCCATGTGTATGTGGGGTGGAGAGAGCTCCCACAAGCCGTGGTGAAGGCAACCTTTCTAGGAGAAGCAAATCTCTGATTTAAAAAACCATAAAGCAAGAGACCAGTACCTGCATTAAGTTGGTCTGCAGTTTAACTTGTTGCTGGCTATCTTGCTCTTGTTTGTTGCTGGATCTCAACATTTTGAACCGAGAGAGAGACTTAGCTGTCGTACAAAGCTAAATCTCTGTAACATCATCTTTGTATAGATACTCCCTCAGGCATTTGTCTATAAAAAATAGTCCTATAGCAATGGAAAAGTTGTGACGCGTGTAGGCTTGAAATGCTGGAAGCAGGTAATAATTGATCTGCTATCATTATATCCGTGTGTGTATGTACGTATATGTGTACGTATGTTTATATATGTACATGTGTTTATATATGTATCTATGTGTATATGTATGTATATATATTTATGTTTGTTTGTATGTATATATGTATATATGTACCCGCATTAAGCTGGTCTGCAGTTTAATTTGTTGCTGGCTATCTTGCTCTTGCTTGTTGCTGGATCTCAACAACGAGAGAGAGACTTAGCTGTCTTACAAAGCTAAGACTCTGTAACATCATATTTGTATAGATACTCCCTCAGACATTTGGGCTCATAGATTTTAAATGTCTGAGGGAGTGGCACTCGTCTGACAAGACGTTGCAATATGCGCATGTATTTGTGTATGTATGCATGTGCGTATGTATATGTATTATGCATTGTGTATGTATGTATATATGTGTTTATGTTTATGGATATATGTGTGTGTATGTGTGTGTATGCGTGTACGTATATATATGTATGTATAGCAATGACCGTCTTCAGTGTCATGTCTGGTTGAGTGTGTGAATTCGCCGGTACCACTAAAAAAAAAGTAATGTTAGGGCTCATGGACTTTAAGTATCTGAGGGCGTGGCACTCGTCTGACAAAACGTTGCAATCATCATATATATATATATATATATATATATATATATATATATATATATAGTAAAATTTTGTTGAAAATTCAAAGACTCATATTTTCTTTTTATAACATTCGTTTATTTCCTGGATTTTTTCCATTACAGCTGTTTCGTTAGTGAAAAGACAGTTTTACGATTTATGTGTCCATAAACACATCCTGTCCCCACCAACATCTTCAGATGTTTATCCATTAGATTTTTACAACAAAAGGTATATTTTTAACATGCTGAACATCGTATTCGGGTAAAAAGATTTCCAAAGCCATGCCTCCTCACTTCCTCCATCTTTTGGTGTTATGTGAAGATAGTTTTCCGTTTTAACCCTAAGTTTCGTATTTTTATTTTTTTTAATTTTTTATTTATTAATTATTTATTTTTGTTTTAATTTCAACTTTTTTCTATTTGTTTTTTCCAATTATCATATAATTTTATATAATTTTATTTCTACATTTATGCTTGTTTATTTTAATATTCCTGTTTTGCTTGGTGTTTGAATTCGTATTATTACTCGATCCTTCTGTTTAAAGGGGGGTCACTTTCATGGAATCATTTTTTATATCTAGGATTACCTCCCTTGCATCTTTTATCTTTCCTTATATTATACGTTTCTTTTTTTTTCCTAATCTGCTCTAGTGCGTGAAATTAAATATATGTTTCTGCGCAAACAAACGTGGATTACATCTAGTCGTTTGTTTAATAATATATACATATATATATACATACACATACATACATATATATATGTATATATATGTATATATACGTATATATGTATATATATGTATATATGTATATATATATATACATATATATATATGAATATATATATGTGTATACACACACATGTATATATATATATAGACTTTGACACATTACTATGAGAAAAAACACGATGCTATTCAGTTGAGAACCTTAAAGATTTTTATGCAGAATGAAGAACATTACAGACTTTCATGTGTGGCGCTCTAAAAAACATAAGAGGCATTAATACCACTGGAAAGGTGTGAATTCATAAGTTATCTCGTATCATTGGTACACAAATAAATTAAAGTTGATCGCTTCAGACAAGGCACGAAACCACTTAATATAACGAGCAAAAAAATACAAGTAAAAAAAAGCTAGCCAACGATAAATTTGATATGAATTTGATTCCAACCCAGAAAACAAAAAAATTCTTCCCTGCCACTAGTTGTTAGATGCATTCCTCATGGAACGTAAGGACTAAAGGATCAAAATAAATGAAGCAAGAGTTACGAGGTGGCCGAAAATAGGAGCCTTCTATCCTGGTCCAGAAGCACTCTGGCTCAAGTGGAAAATACCCAACCGTCTAGGAACAGAAATAGGTCGAGCAAAAGCTACTATGACCAGATGGGGTTACAAAACTGACCAAAACCATTTGCCAATGTGGAGAGGAGGACTGTACGATGCAACAATGCCTTGTCGGTGACGTTACGTGGTAATTTAAAAATGCGAAATGTGGGCATAGGAACGAAATGCGTTTTAATGGTTTTTAACGCAATAAAAAACGTCTTTTTGTGTCTTCTCTTTTTCAGACAAATTTTTTAGCGAAATTTTTTGTGATTAACGAGAATTTGAAAAAAAAACAAAACAAAAATAAATAAAACAGCAAACGAAAAGGAAGCTGTGACTACATGTTTTTAGTAAATGGGTTCATCACGAGGTTAGTTTATTTGTATAAATTAAGACTTAGGAGGAGCATTATTTTAATTATTTTTAATTTTTCTAAGAATAACATTCTTTTTTTTTTTAAAGTAGTTGCAATTTGCTTTTCTTTAATTTTAGAAATAAGAAGAGATAAAATGATATAAAATAATATATCAAATGAGAGTGTAATTATTTCAAAATAACTATTTTAAGACACAATGAAAATCAGTATTATTTATGGTATTAGTTTTAATAGTTTTAAAAAATAGATAAACAATGTATTAATATATAAAAAAGAAAAACGATGTATTAATATAAAAAAAGAAAAACGATGTATTAATATATAAAAAATAAAAACGATGTATTAATATATAAAAAAGAAAAACGATGTATTAATATAAAAAAAGAAAAACGATGTATTAATATATAAAAAATAAAAACGATGTATTAATATATAAAAGAAATAAAAACGATGTATTAATATATAAAAAATAAAAACGATGTATTAATATATAAAAAAGAAAAACAATGTATTAATATATAAAAGAAGAAAAACGATGTATTAATATATAAAAAAAACTATGTATTAATATATAAAAAATAAAAAACAATGTATTAATATATAAAATAGAAAAACAACGTATTAATATTTAAAAAAAAAGAAAGACAATGTATTAATATATCAAAAACTATTAAAACGCACTTTGTCCTTATATCTGCATTTCGCAATAAAAACAGATTCACAACTGAGTTTTAGGATCACTCGGCCATATGTCACTAGGACATAGTGGTCTAGACGTTATATCAAAGTATCATAGTGGTCCTAGACGTTGTATCAAAGTTTACAGTTACCCAAAGGTGCTGAGTTCAATCCTGAACGAAGGCAGTGAAAAGTAACATTCAAAACAGAGAATCAGAAACTATGTCCCAGAGCCTAGCTGGAGTCCGAACATGGTACCCCCGTAATAATAATAAAGGGTTGTGTTCGAGACTCCTAACAAACGGTTTCCAAGTTCGATACAAAACACCTGATGAAGGCCGGAGGGCAAAACGGCCGAAACATTGTGACTATAAAAACCAAGATGAGGAAGTCATTCCGAGAATCTCAATAAATGAAAACACCTCATCTCAAAAATACAGACAATTACTATTAAAACGCACTTTGTTCCTGTATCTGCATTTCGCAATAAAAACATAGATTCACAACTGCGTTTTCGTTTGCTGTTTTCTTTGTTTTATTCAAATTCTCGTTAAATGCAAAAGATTTCGATAAAAAAAAAATTGTTTGAAAAAGAGAAGACGCAAAAAAGTAAATTTTTTTTTTTAAATTAAAAACTATAAAAACGCATTTCGTTCCCATGTCCACATTTGGCAATTTAAAATTATCACATGACGTCAGCATCGGTCGGCCATCTTGCCTTATTATACCTACGAGAGCCCATATAGTCGGAAACGGTTATATAACCACACAAAGTAGACGAATCAAAAAACCCGATGATAATGATGATGATTTAATAATTTTAATTTTAGGTTTGAAAAAGAAATGGTGAGGTGATAGAGATTATGCAACCATGTCGTCTACCATGTACGTTCATATTTGGTCTTAATAAAAGTTACCGAAACTCAAATATATAGGGATCTATAAGCGCTACTAGAGTTGGTGCTGCAACTGCAACCGAACGTGAAATAGTCTCCGAGATTTTAGATGGAATATAATAATAATAATAATAATAATAATAATAATAATAATAATAATAATAATAATAATAATAATAATGTAATTTACAATTTTAAGTGTACTTGCGGTGCCAACTACATGGGTCGAACAACGTTGAAAATGGATGGAAGTGTCCAACAGCACTTACCTTGCAAAATCAGAAATGGACATACCGAGCAATGAACGTACTTGCTAATACATGCGGGTCTTCAATAGCTAACCATCTCATTAAAAACCCGTCATGTACAGCGAATTTCAGTACGAACTCATTTTCAATTCTAAGTCGTGCTCATTCAGCATTCCATCTAAAGATCTTGGAGACTATTCTCGTTCGGTTGAGGAGGCCTTCTCTTTGTAAACAGAGGGAATGTCTCTTAGGTTTTAGCGTGATTAATCTCTAGGATCATCGAAAATATCATAACGTTGTTATATTACTCAAATATAGGTGCAATTGCCTTCTTTGCGAAGCTCGTGATGGAGCGAGTCAGCGCGTAATGGTTCGTAGTGGTTAATGATGGTGTCGTGACAGAGCAGAGTTGAACGGGTTAAGCGTCGTGGTTTATTTCGAAGAGGAGATCAAAAGAACGCGATTCTTTTAAACGAGAGCGAACGCGACATCAAATAGTTGTCTTCGAGCTTCGACTTCAAACGGAACAACTTCAAAGAGACACAGTCAGATGAGATCAATTTTGATCGGGTTAACGGGAGACATCTTCAACGATCTGCATTATATAGAGTGTGCTGTTCAATAGCATGGCTCCTAAAACAAGTCATCTGGTACAGTATATATATATATATATATATATATATATATATATATATATATATATATATATATATATATATATATATATATGATTTAAAGGAGATTAGAACAATAGTCTAAAGAGCTAAGTGTATTTTAATGTAACAGTGAAATTACTAGTTTAATTAAAATACAGGAAATAGAAAGTGCTCGTTGTAATTTAGATATATAATAAGCTCGATAGTTAAATGTCCTAGAGCTAATTCAATATTAAGTAATGTGATTTATAATTTAAAAATTTAAAAAATTTTTTTAAATTTAAAAATCAAATTTTAATTAAATTAAAAATCAGTTTCATAAGAAGGAACAACAACAAAATCAATTATCTGTACGATCGTTTCGGAAATCCGTGCTTTTTATTGTGGTATACATGAAGTTATGTAGAACAATTATATATAGTTTTTTTTGGTAAGCACGGTCTCCTCATCAGCAAATTTAGGAGGATTTTTATTGAATTTAAAAGACACCATAAATAAACCTAGCATTTAAAAGTAAGGCAGATGAATCTTTTAGTTTTTCTTTTTTTGAAATCAGGAACTGTGTTTAAAGTAGTCATTTAGATGTTTGCTATAGCTTTTTATTTTATTGAATATTTAATGCTAGGTTTATTTATGGTGTCTTTTAAATTCAATAAAAATCCTCCTAAATTTGCTGATGAGGAGACCGTGCTTACCAAAAAAACTATACATAATTGTTCTACATAACTTCATGTATACCACAATAAAAAGCACGGATTTCCGAAACGATCGTACAGATAATTGATTTTGTTGTTGTTCCTTCTTATGAAACTGATTTTTAATTTAATTAAAATTTGATTTTTAAATTTAAAAATTTTTTTTAAATTTTTAAATTATAAATCACATTACATAATATATATATATATATATATATATATAATATAAAGCTGAATGTGTGTGTGTGTGTGTGTGTGTGTGTGTGTGTGTGTGTGTGTGTGTCTGGTCACGAATAGGCTCCTATATGGTTGACTATTTTAAAAAACTGATTACATATATAGAAGATGTATCGAGACACAGGAATGGGTACATTTGATCCTGCAGAACGGTGGTTCATTAAAATTGTGGGGTCAGCGTTCGCGCCTGGTCCACAAAGTATGGAAATAAAAAATTTAAAAATTAAAAAAAAAAAAGTTTACAAGTGTTTTTGATATAGATGTACGTAAGAATACTTTGATAAGTATGTTTTATCTTAAGTAGAGACGGTATAATAAAATTATGGGGCTGCGTTCGCGCCTGGCCTCCATAGAATGGAAATAGGCACAAACTTTAATAAAGACTTTCATGTCTATCTGCGTAAGTATACTTTGATAATTATGTTTCAGTTTGAAGAAATACGGTATAATATAATTAAGGGGTGTCCGTTCGCGCCTGATCTCCACAGAATGGAAATATGTCACAAAGTTTAGCAACGATTTTTAATATAAATCCACAGAATATTGTGATAAGTGTTTCAGTGTGCACAGGTATGGTATAATAAATTATGGGGTTTATTTATTTTATTTTTACTTTCGTCATATTTTGCTTTGGTTTTGATACCCCCAAATTCGAAGCTATCTCTTTACAACCCTTCCTTTTCATAACCTATCACTTTCATAAATCAGAGTCCATTTTCTGTAGACTGTTTTTGAACCCAGTCAATGATAGGTACTTTTGCTAGCATATATATATATATATATATATATATATATATATATATATATATATATATATATATATATATATATATATATACTGGCTGGCCGCTCCGCGTTGCCCGGTCGTACAATACACTTAAACCTGATATTTTAATTTATGCAGATTGCGAATGTATTATTATAGAATCCATCGTCTACTGATTATTATATATTACGGGGATAAATTTGCCTGTTGGACTAATTCGCAAATAAATAAGTATAATAATAGTGACTAGCGGGACACGTGGGGATTCATCCATATGTTGGCATTCTGTAGATGTTCAGTGTAAATAGAGACGCTCTGATATTTCTTTTTATATAGGCATCACAACTTATCAAGGCCAAGAGGCCACTCAAGGATAAGGGTTAAAGAGTGTACAGTAGACATTGGACAATATAGTAATCATTAGTAATGAAAATTTGGTAAATTTGATAACTTATATAGAACGGCTCATCAAGAACTTATTTACGTTAGACTTGAACACAACCATATTGTAGTCAGCCGGAAAGCAGGAAAACGGAAGACAATTCCACAGGCGTGCAGTTCTAAGAAAGAAGCTTTGTTCATGGAATCTACGTTTAGGTTTAGGCACAGATAAAGAGTGGGGTGAATTATTGATAGTGTGTACAGCTAGACGAGTGTTTCTTGTGAAAGTTTGGCGAGGGGGGACCATAGATTGAAGCTCAGTTGAACACCTTCCATGAAAATAACGATACATCAGAGACAAACTCGCAACATCTCTTCTGTGAGATAGAGGTTGCAAGGAAGAGAAAAGGATATAGCTTTTTTGTTAAAACTCCAAAAGTATTTATCTAAGCTAGCACGAACACCCGGTAAAGCCCGATCGTAAAGAAATGCTTAAATATGACATTTTAATTCTTGCAGATTTCGTGTAGAGCTAATGTTCTATCGATTTTTATATGTTATAAAGTTGAAATTTCAAAAATAAAAAAAAGTATATCCATATGACTTGAGTGCATTAGCTTGAACCGAAATCGAAATAAAAACATGAAATATATGATTTGCTGAGGTATTATTACCCTTGGCCGATGTAACGTAAATCATTCCTTGATTTTCAATGCTTATCAGATGAATTGTTGCAACAAACATATCTAAGAACACTGCCAGACATATAAATTAGCTTTGTGTGAAATTTGCATAAGATAGGCTCAGCAGTTTCGGAACCAATGAGGAGGGCTCTGACACACATACAAAAGTTACCTTTATATATATATATATATATATATATATATATATATATATATATATATATCCTGCATTTTGCTAATTCCTGCCCTCTGATGAGAAGGAGAGTATTTCTTCGAAACTCCGCAGATTAAGGACTATCCCTTTATCTAGTGTTTCCTTTTTTTTAAATTAAATATGTTTTTAACTCTTTTTCAAGATGTCTTTTAACATGTTTTATTAATCATTTGTTCATATATATATATATATATAGTAATTATATATAAATATATATATATATTGTTATATATAAACGCATGCATTAATGTTTATATATATATATATATATATATATATATATATATATATATATATATATATATATATATATATTAGTCCTCACGCAAAAGAGCAGGACACAAAATGTTTTAATAATAATAATGGAATAAAAATAACAAAGACTTTCGCTGGCGAGGACTACTATTGACCGTAACCAGTTATACAGTCCTTTTGACATTTTGATCTTTATTTTTCTCGTTATGTATTGAATATTTTTAATGAAACCTATATGAAATATGTTCCTTATTAAATTTTTACAAATTTCTATTCTGAAAGAAGTTTAAAAAATAATCTAAAAAAGTTATTTTAAAGTTTTTGTTAAAAAAAATCAGATTTTCTCATTATTCAGACCTGTATTACAAAGAGGGAGTTGCAAAAAATGAGTTGTGGTGTGAGGAGAAATACAAACTGAAACAGAGAGAATATTCAGACCTGTAATAATACAAAGAGGGGGTTGCAAAAATGAGTGGTGGTATGAGGAGAAATACAAACTGAAATAGAGAGAAGGAGAGTTTTAAAATAAAATAAAAAGATAAGATACAAGTTAGAAAAGCATTTCATCGAAGGCATAAAAATTGTTAACCAAAATGTTTTTATTATAGGCTTTACAAATAAAGGTACAAGATTCAATTTGAAATTTATTTATCTTCAAAGTGCACTTTTATAAATTTTACAAAGTAAGGTATAAAAATTTAATTTAAATTGAATCAAAAAATTACCTTGGATTTATTTTATGTAATGTACATTTTGTTGCAATTTAAAAACATCATCTTTCATCTAGCAATTAATGATATAAATATAAAATTTTCAATGATATTTTAAAAAGTGCAACAGAATGTGTTCACAAGATAAAATTTACTCTAGGATAGCGATACAAAATAGTTTTTTAAACTAACAAAAACAATAGAAAATAAACAAATAAATTAAATAAACATGAATATACATAAACGATCACACACACACACACACA